>NW_021130935.1:250270-428747 GCF_004193835.3 Ostrinia furnacalis
GTTGTCCTTCTGAGGTGGATACCTGTTGTCCTTCTGAGGTGGATACCTGGTGTCCTTCTGAGACAGTTACCTGGTGTCCTTCTCCTCTTCGCTCTCGGGCCTTGGCGCGAGCAGACGCGTCGCAGTTTTTATTAAAAAATACAAAAAATTTTGTGCAACTAAAATATTCCTTACATAACAGTTTATAGATTCTAATCTTGTTTGAAACCATCTGCAAATACTCAACAAAAATTCCGATCCGTGCGACAGCAGCGGCTACCTCGTCCCCCGCGTACCTCAAGTGCGACAGAGTGAGTTGCCATTTTTCGACTCGCTCAGTCCGATACGTCACGGCGCGCGGTCCCACCCACCATCTCAACGTGTTTGCTACGAGGCGCTACGAAACAGTGATTGCGCGCTACGGATCTGGTACTACGGACTGTATGCTACGTGTTGTGCTACGGACGGCTTGTGCGGCATCTGACTTAAGTGAACATTGTGCGCCAAAATCAACCTTATCTACCTAATAATTAGACCCAATCCACGTCCTGCTAACACGTCTTACGTAAAACAGTGAACAAACATACGAAATGAATAAGTCATTATCCGAATCAAACTTAAATGTATCGCCTCCGCGCGATATAAATATAACCCCACCGAACTACGTCTCCAACCGTGCTGCTAAGAAGAGAAAGGAAGACCACAGCCCTCCAGTGCACACGGACACTCAGCACGAGCCCGGGAATAACGACATTTCTGCACTTAGAGAAGAAATGAGGGAAATGTTCGCAACACTTCTTGCTACCCAGCGGCAGGAATTCGAAAAGATCAATCCCACTCTAAAACAAATCCAGGACACTAACATAAAGATAGAAAGCTCGATTGAATTCCTGTCCAGACAAAATCTAGAACTACAAAAAAGAATTGAAACCTTAGAACTACAAAAAAAGGAGGACGCCAAACACATCACGGCCCTCGAGGACAAACTCGAAAACATGCTAAAACACTCAAGAAAAGCTAATTTTGAAATTAAGAATGTGCCGAAGAAAGAGAAAGAAACAAAAGAAGACTTAATCAAGATGGTGACCTGCTTGTCCTCCTCAGTGGGCGCTGCCCTTACCAAATCCGACGTGGCCGACATCTACAGAGTACGTGGCAAAAAAGACAATGTAGTTAATACCCCTATTGTTGTTGAAACAACGTCCACTACCCTGAAGAGTGAATTACTACAGAGCTGCAAGACCTATAACATCCGCAACAAAACCAAACTTCGGGCGAAACACCTTGGATTCGTCACACAAGAAGAGACCCCCATATTTGTCTCGGAGCAATTGACCCGAACAACAAAAGGCCTCACGCTTGTATTTTCTAGCGCGGGACCTTGTGAAATCAACGACGTTCACTTTCTGCTGGACCGCCTACGGAAATGTATACGTTAGAAGAGATGAGAATTCCCCAATAATTACCATAACGAGCGAAGCTCAAATTAAGACCAGCAAATAAACTAGTAATACCTAATTATAGATTAAGCTTAGCAAATAATAATGTGTGCTCAATGGCTGTCAAAATATTTAATTCCCTGCCTGATAATCTTAGACAGTTAAATGGACCACTTTTCAAAAGACGTCTACATGAATACTTAGTAGAAAATTGTTTTTATTCAGTCAGAGATTTTCTTGACAAAACTAAGTAATGACTAGAATTATATTAATGAATTAAATAAAATATTGTATATGTTAAATGTAAATTATATTAATTTATTGAATTGAATATTAATACCTACCTAAATGTAAAATGAAAATGATATTAATGTATTAAATTGAATATTATATATTATAAAATTATTATGTAAAATGTTTGCATGCTTTTATATAAGTAGATTTTGACGAACAAACCATTTTAAGAACACCTTACTGTATTACTCAAGATTGAAGCAAATAAATATATTTCATTTCATTTCATTTCATTTCATTTCATTTCATTTCATTTCATTTCATTTCATTTCATTTCATTTCATTTCATTTCATTTCATTTCATTTCATTTCATTTCATTTCATTTCATTTCATTTCATTTCATTTCATTTCATTTCATTTCATTTCATTTCATTTCATTTCATTTCATTTCATTTCATTTCATTTCATTTCATTTCATTTCATTTCATTTCATTTCATTTCATTTCATTTCATTNTGTATTGGACGCGTAGTGCACTATAAGCCCGCTGCGTAAAGCTAGCCCATAGGCCGCACGTGTAGAACGATTGACAATATGCTTTATAAAGCGTCAGTTTGACTGGTTTACTACAACGTGCGAATCTACGAGCCAACATATTACAGCGAACACACAGAGCCCTACGCTCCCTCTCAATATCCACAGAGTCTGACAGGCTGTCAGTGACCCAGTGACCCAGATACTTAAATTGGTGAACTCTTTTTAGTTGTGAGCCTCCGAGAGTAACAGATGGTACATTCCGCTGACTCCCGGCCGCACCAGCTTGAAACAACATAAACTCACTTTTAAGCGAGTTGTATCTAAGCCCATGAGCCACCGCATACTCTTCACACATGTGTAGAAGTCTTCTTAATGCTCCAATCGACGGGCTCAGCAGCACCATATCGTCAGCATAACTAATGTTGTTTACACACACGCCACCTACATGGCATCCTATATATGTGCTGCTGAGCTCCCCGATCAGCCCGTTCATGTATAGGTTGAAGAGCTTGGGCGAGCTCAACCCTCCCTGTCTCACCCCACACTGCAACCCATACATGTCGGACCGCGAGCCAGCCCACTTAACACAATTATTCTGATTATCATACCAATATTTAAATATGGATATGATTTCAGTGGGCACATTAGTTTCACAATGCAGCTTATTCCATAATAAATTGTACGACACCAAATCGAATGCCTTCGATAAGTCCAAAAAACAAGCATAAACCGGGGTTTTTCTAGCTGTATAGTACTGCACAGTCTGCTTGAGACAGAAGATAGCACTCTCTGTGGACAGACCTGGTTTGAAACCAAACTGTGCATCGTGAAGCTCAATGTGCTCACCTAATCTTCTATCAAGCAGACTATCCAGCACTTTAGCTATAACCGTGGCTAAAGATATAGGCCTATAATTGGACAAATCTGAGGCATCCCCAGTTTTATTTTTTATAATAGGCACTACAACTGTGAACATCAACTCTTCCGGCAAGTAACAGTGACTTATGCAAAGATTAAAGAACATAGACAGAACTCGCGGCAAATGGACTCCCGCATACTTTAGATGCTCGATGCTGAGATCATCGTGACCAGGAGACTTACCTCTGACCATGTTTTTAATTATGGAGGCGACCTCTCGCGCTGAAAACCTGACAGACAAATCCTCGACACGACATCCAGCATCGAACACCCTAGACTCCTGAGGGAGAGGGGACTCCACTTTGAAGTGCTTCCGGAAGGCATTTGCTATGTCGGTCGGTTCGTACATACCGGCTACACTCGCCGGTAGACTCGGTTTCGGGTTCAATTTATTGGTATTTTTCCAAAATTTACTAAAGCATTTTTCAGTATGATTTTGAGCGATAATGTCCATCTTAATTTGTTGCTCATTGTTTTGACAATATTTTAATTTAGCTTTAAACAGTTTTTTAGAGTCACACATTTTATCATGAATAAAACCGTAATTGGGTTTACCATATTGTAACCAAGACTGATACCAAAACCGAGCCTCCCTGTGAGCAACACTCACATGTTTATTCCAACCAGTTATACATTTATGTCTTTTACGCTTTTTCTCCCTATAAGTACTCTCTGCTGATTCTTTTAAAACACATATAATATCATGGTACATTGACGTTAGTATTGTTCTATGGTCGATATTAGAACATGTTTTGTCGCCACATTTAGAAAAATCTGCAGGAAAATCTATTAGACGTAACCTACTATTACATGCGTCAAAATATCTCTTTATTTGGTCATTATCTCTTTCACCCCATTTAACTTTATTATAAGTTGATGTTGAGGTGACAACTTTTGACAAGATTTTATTTATATTACACTCAATTAACAAAGGATAATGATCTGACCAATATACATTATGATTTAAGACCGAGGCATTGACCACAGTATGCCTCGCGGCGCTAGTTACTATACAGTGATCGAGCCATCGGCGGGAACCGTGTGCCTCGCTCACATAAGTATAGGTATCAGTAGGTAAAAACTCCATGTCAATACACGACCACGATTGTTCAGTACAAAAGTTCAATAGTTCATGCGAAAACTGCTCACCAGGATGTGCATTGAAGTCCCCTAATACGAATACCGATTCTATATTGTTTGTTTCAACTAACGCACTTATTTCACCCATACACTCCGCGAAGTCCGTAAGATTAGCCGCCGAGTCAGTAGGCATGTACACAGTAATCACTAACACTGATTTGCCACCGCCAAGGAGAATCTTAATAGCCGCCAAACGCACACTATGGCATTCCACTATTGACACACACGGGAACGCAGACTTCCTCCACAATAGTGCCACTCCACCAAACGGTCTCCCTTTGAGTATACCTTTAGAAGTATCGACCGCTGATTTTCCAGTAAAGGCGAAGTTGTCATCAATAGTCCCCAGAGATGGCAAGTCATGTGGTAAGAGCCATGTTTCTTGTAGGGCAATGATGTCCGCAGTCTGACAGAGAAACCTCAGGCAGTCGATCGACCGATGCAAGTTTTTACAGTTGAAACTTATTAGTTTAGTTGTGGCTGCCATCAAATTTTTATTTGAGATCCTATTTGTTCCTTGAGCACTCTGGTTTTCTTTTTAAAATCTACGAAACGTCTGAATGCAACTCCTTCTGGCCAAAATTCATCTTGTAAAAATACAGATATTTTGCTTTTCGGGACAAAAACTTTGTAAGAATCATATTCTTTTCTTGTCTTCATATTCATTTTTTCCAGCTCCACGGACACTTCAGTTTTATTTTTTATGTAACTCTGAATGTCACTCTCTGTTACATAAATAAGCAGACTTCTTTTTTAAATTTCGAACGGGATAAAAAGTATCCTATGTCCTTCTCCTGGCTCTAAACTACCTCCCTGACAATTTTCAGCTAAATCGGTTCAGCCGTCCTTGAGTTATAAGTGGAGTAACTAACACGACTTTCTTTTATATATGTTACGGCTAAAGATAGTTGTGAACATAAACTTAAGATTAGCCGGCTAAACTTAAGTTTATCTTCGAGAAGCAGCTAAAGTTCGATAACATGTTAGTTTGCGTCGTGATATTCCATCTTTAGCCGGCTAATGTGCACATTAGCCAAAACGAAACGGCTAAAAATGTATTCGATGGGCGCGCCTGGCCGGCGGAGGGCTTGAGGGGGCGGTGGGGGAAGAACGCGCGCGCAGTTTATTTTGTAATTTTAAATACCTACAGAAGATTCAATTGTAATGACCAAATGGTTCCTTATTATTTTATTTTAATGATTAGGTAGATATTGTTTTAAGTAATTAATATTTTGTTATTGTAATAATTGTAATTTTGAATACGTACAATGTACATAGGTACATAAAAGTATATGTAATGAAAGTGATTATTTTTTAACACGTTCCGCCGCGGTAACGGCATATACAGTAAAGGTGGAATTCATTCATATTATGGCAGTTCGGGTCTCGCCGTTTTTACGAAAATCAATCTAAAAATCACTACGGCAACAACCGTCGATTTTACATAGAGTTTCATAGAGAGCACACTTGTTGTTGCAAAATATTGTGAACAACAGTACGGGTATAGGTGTATGAAACATTATGAAGATTGTTAGTGTCATAGTGGACTGGAGTACAGCGTCGGAACGTGTTAATAAAGTTTTCGTGTCAAANACAAATCTATTCCTTAATCTTTTCTTTTGTACTAGTGTCCACGACTCACTTTTTGTTTGTGGTTTCCATTCACCTTGTTTCAAAACTTGTGTGTAAGATTTTCCATTAGTTTCAGATATGCGGTCATTGTAGCACGGCCCGGGCGGTGTAGGCTCAGGTATAATAGTTGACGCGTCGAGGTGAGTCACGCGGCCGCTCGCCGCTGCCGGTACGATGCCTACTTGGGTCGGCCCGCTCTCCGCTGACTCGATGACGCGCGCTGATACCGGTTCGTTAAACAGCTGTACGGCCGGCGACTTATTTTCATTTCTACCCCCGTCTGCAAGCTGATATTGGCAACGGGTTTTTGAATTTGGCGAAGATGATGAGCAATGACTTACGTATAAATCTTTTTCGCAACTAATAGGATGAAAACCCATAGGTCCACTGTTGTATTCAAAGCTGTCTATTAAACAGGCTCCTCTCTTTGGGTTAACGTCTCGAGAGAAGTTATTAACAATAGACGCCTTTTTAAGATTGTCAACATCCTGTTTCAATAAATCTAGCTGCTCTTTACTCACATAGCCTTGAGAGATTTTACTGATTTCTTCACGCATTTTAACTAGGTCTTTTAGGATCTGTGTTACATCGACATGATCGAAAAGAACCGGCGGTAGTTTTTGCAACTCCCGCGCAACAAAGATCGGTAGAACTTCAGGATCTGCTTCCTTCAGCGTACAGAGAATATCATCAATATCACGTAGCGTCTTCCCTTCGCGTTTTCGGGTCTTCATTGACTTCGATAAGGACTCGTAGAGTAGCCGCTTTGCAGTCACAATGTCACTTTCAGTAAACGCAGTAACACAGATGCGACTGATGCTTTCCTCGTCCATAATGTCAATTTTATTACTTATGAAAGCAAGCACTTCATTTATTACTTATGTAATTTTGTATTACTAATCTCACTGTTAACACTTTACAAACTCACACCGTTTTTTAATCTGATCATAAACTATAAATCTAAATACTCACATACACACACCATACATAATATACTCATTACTCATACACAAACACATAATATACTCTCACACACACAAAAACTCACTTTTATTTACGCTACTATATCGTACCAAACTTATAACATCCTTTATATGAGCATACCTCCTGCACTTCTTAATTACAAACTTTCTAATTCAGCTCGACGACCGCGGCTTCTACAACTTCATACATGATGAACAATTTTAATAACTTAAAGGAACTTGATGATATTACTATTGCACCCTCAGTAAAATGTGACCTACAGGATCTTAACAGTCACATTAATTTTAATAAATGTAATCTAACTATAATTCAGCAGAATATAAGGAGCATTTATTGCAATCTTGACAACTTTAGTGCTACTTTTTCGAATCTAATAGAGGAAATTGATGTTATAATTTTTAGCGAATGTCATCTTAACCCACGCAAGCCTGTCCCACAGCTAAATTATTATTCTCACTTCGCATCCACTCACAACTCTAACCAATGTGACGGCGTGGTGATTTACGCCAAATCTAAACTAAACCCAAATTTTAAAGAAGTACAAATAAATGACGCTACCTGTATTCAATTGACCATTTCTAACACTACTATACTAGGTTTATATCGCTCACCATCAATTCGAAACGCCTCGTCCTTTATTAANAATAAAGTTTTCGTGTCAAAATAGTAAACATTATTACATTGTTTCCTTTTCCATTTCCTTCTACATTTTTAGCCAGGGGCCTGCGGTTACACTTAAGTTTAGCCGGCTAAAGATAGAAGAAACTAACATTAACACCTCGTCGAAGATAAACTTAAGTTTAGCCGGCTAATCTTAAGTTTATGTTCACACCTATCTTTAGCCGTAACATATATATAGATTATTTATTTTAAAAAATCTACACTTTTTACACTAAACTAGATGTATATTCATTTCATTAGAGCGTTATCTTGGTCAATTCAATTAATTTTATTCCCACAGAAAACCGCCCAATCGTCAGGCAACGCCGGCAACGCGCGGTCATCCGTCCAACGCGTCGTTCCGCCACCACCAGAAGCCTTCCCGCCTCTTGTGGCCACCATCAAACTGGCACACATCTACTGCGACCAACAGTGACATACTAACATGACTACTTTTTTGCGTTTGGATGAATTCTCAGTAAAAAAACTTAACTCATTTTGTTGGGCGAAATAGCAGTGAAAATCTAAAGACATTACTTCTTTTTTGCAGTCGGGTAAAAAAGTGAAAAACATCACTCATTTTGATGCGGTCGGGTAAAACTGCAGTGATAAATAAAAAAATACATTACTCATTTGTTTTGCAATCGGGTAAATATTTAGTGCAAAATATAGGTAATTCTTTTTATTGCGGTCGGGTAAAATTACAGTGAAAAACTAAAAACATTACTCCTTTTGGAACAATTGGGTAATCTCAAAGTGAAAAATTAAATACCACACAAATGCTCAGATGTTTTTGTCGATTTAATACTAAAAACGTCAGTAGGAAGTTATTTTAACAAAAACTGAAACATGTTTTAACTGACTCCAAAAAAGAAGTTTCTCAATCCGGTTGATTTACTTTTGCGTTAGTTTTTTGTGCAAGTATTACTGGTTTTTTAATCACACTAATATTATAAATGTGAAAGTTTGTGAGTGTGTATGTTTGTTACTTCTTTACTTCTAAGCTGGAACGATTTGAATAAAAAGAATAAAGAGTGATTAAGACAGTTGGAAACCAAACTTTACATCCCAGTACCTACGACGTATTTTTGTCTGTATTAAATTCTCTCATATTTTTTGTGTTTGGTATGAAGTTAGCTGACACCCTGGGTTAACACATATGCTACGTTTTTCGCGGGTAACACCGCGGGGCACAGCTAGTGATTTATAAATGTCGAATCTCATTTATCTCAAGAATTATGTAAATAAATGTAACTCATTATTTGAAAAGATGTATAGAAAATCTCACACTAACGAGTGGTTTATTTTTAAATTAATATGTATAATAAATAAATGAATAAAATATATTTTTAACATCTGAATTTTGTATTTTACTCGGCATGTTGGACAGCCTAATACTAAATAGCATCTAAGTTATTTTATGCAACAAAAAACTACCTACATGGTTTGTTTGATTTCATACACTTTTACCAAAGGATGATGGGCACAAATGTATGGAAAGTGTTACCCGCTCCAATAGCCATAACCAATCTCGCATAACCTAAGTAGGTACCATACGATGGACACGTTGATACTTTGGTTACACAAAAAGTATGTTTATCTTCGAACGCAACCAGATCTGAGGCTGGTGGTCATAGTAAAAGTTGTTCATCTTGGTAAGACCTTTCAAACGATACTAGACACATATCTATTGGAGCCGGGTACCATTTTGCCCATTGTCCTTTTAATCATTCGAATTCAATTTGGCAAGTTTTATAATTTCAAAATACCCAAAAATGGCGGCTTACTTGCCTTTAAAATTCACTAACATACTAATACGTGTTAGTGAATTTTCGAAAAAAAAAACGAAAATCTTTGCTGTTCTCATTCTTCTCAAATGGCATTCCAAAATTCCATCCTGTATTGTTTGCCCTTATAAATTACTGAGGTACTAAATTAATATTACCTCTTTCGGTCAAATACTTACCTACCTACCTATTTTAAACTAAACAGTGACGAAAAAACATGATTTTTAATCATTTAAAAACTGCTCTATGCTTGACTTTTTTCTAATCTCTTAAGAGCGTTTACGCCGTTTGGCGCAAAAACAGTACTTTTTCAACTCGTTACAATCATTAACCAGTAATACTACAAATATGTTATAGGCATAAATAGTTGGGCAATTTCGTCGTCTAAATAGTTAATTGAGAAAATATTGCGATTAGTTTAGCATTTAAGAATTCTATCAAGATAAGTCCACACAGGTTTTGTAAATTTCCACTTTAGCGTCAGTTTACAAGCTGAAATTTTTATAAAAATACTGTGAAAACGATTTAACAAACATTTATATCCTATAGCATAGATCCTTGGGCAAATAGTTATCTGAGAAAATTTTTAGATTTAAGCATTTTACAATAAGAAATAACAAATTAAAAGAACATGAAATACCCAAAAATCAAAGTGATTTTTTCACCAATATTCTTCCTTTATTCAACACAAAAATAGCTTAATATAATAGAAGAATATCTTATCTAAAATATTTACTTTGAAATTTAAAATAATTCATTGTAATTTTTTTTCTATGAGTATTTGAAAAGTACTATAAAACGCCGCGCACGAATCGTTCAAATTCAGTCCGCCTCGAGGCGTTCCAGAGTGAGGTCACGTCGCTCGGTGCTCTGCTGACATGTGTCACGCGTACGTTGATCTTTGACAGGTAGCTGGACTTTTATAGTGTATCCGCAAAATCTTGGTGGTAGATTTTGCGATCACGTGGTAATTAAAATATTTTATTGTTATTTTTCATTACAGTCTATTTTTACTACAAATTCTATTTCAGACGTAATGAAAAATAAAATTAAGTTATTTTTAGCGATGAAACGAAAACGAATGACGAAAATTTGGAACAGCAAGTTATGTATGTATACCTACTAATATTATAAAGAGGAATAATACTAATAATTTATTTGCCATAAATAGGTGGTTACAGAATAGTTAATAGGAATGCTCTGCCAGCAGGGTCCCACCTAGTTGTAGGGGGAACATACACAACATATTACAGTCGGAAAATCTTTGCGGTAGGTACCTCGGATTGTAGTTAGTTGGACAGTGGTCATTTGACGGCCACTTGAATCGTCTCACCCCTAAGCTTTTGGCTACCGCCGGCGCACTAAGCCGGTTGATGCCTAATCTCGGAGGCCCGGCTGCACTGAGTCGCTGACTATACTTTTGCGTCGCGCGTTATATGGTCCTATATGGGGCTCGAGTATGGCACAGTGCTGTGTAGTCGTGGAGCATCCTACTGTTCAAAAAAGCGCAACGCATGATATCACTGAGGCACAGGCTGAGGTAATTCGTGGATACCGCATAGTATCCGCAGTCCGTCTATTCCCGGTTGTGGACACTGACTATGTCCCTACTGAGGATAAATGGGAAAAAAAATATTGTCATTAGTGGCGACGTATAACAATCCTACTAATTTTATAAATGCGAAAGTTTGGATGTCTGGATGTTTGTTACTCTTTCACTCAAAAACTACTGAACGGATTTTGTTGAAACTTTACAGTATTATTGTTTATAAACCAGATTAACATAATTATAGGATATAATTTATGACGATATGTGACAAATAAATTTCAATAAATAAATAAGACGTGTCTAAAAAGCGCAATCTATCGTCACTGGTTAAAATCTACAGCGCTGGACAAACTACTGTTTTTGACGTTCGTAAATATTCATGCGGGGGAAGCCGTGAAACGCCATCTATCAACATGATATCAAACTACAGATTTTACAAACTAAGGAGTAAAACCAAGTCCACGCGTACGAATTATTAATAAAATTAATAATATTTGTATTCATCTGTACCTCTAGTAGGAAAAACTTTCGAGTTCGTTTCGTTGCGTATTCAAAGTGTCATCGAAAAATTTTGTATGAAAAATTAAACAGCGCCCCCTATATTATAGCCGCCCTAGGGGGCGCTGTTTAATTTTTCATACAAAATTTTTCGATGACACTTTGAATACGCAACGAAACGAACTCGAAAGTTTTTCCTACTAAAGGTACTGGTCTTACTTGACTTTTACATTACGTATGTCATGCACGATGACATTTGCGTCAGTATTTGTGTACGTCCCCACTAGGCATAATTGGGATGTATTTTTCTAATTTGTCATAAGTTGTGAGAAAGCCTGTAGCTATAACTGGGAAAGTATGTGTCACCACTGGTGACAATCGATATTATTTATGCCATTTATCCTCAGTGGCGAAAAAGCTAGTGTCGACAACCGAGAATAGACGCCAGTTGCGAGGTGACCATAGGTCCCAAGGGGAAATGTACGTGTACGTGCACCACGAGAGGTGGAAACCAAAAGGTAGAGGCTTGAGGATCTAGGCCCTAGAGTGCTGAAGGGTACGCCTGGCCGTCAGCCAAATTTTACGTCGCACCATAGAGGCAGTTCTGCCTGTATTAGAGGAGTGGGTGCGACGGCATGATCGCCTCACACAAAGGGCGACCCAGGTTCTACCGGGCCATGGGTGCTTCGGGCCATTCCTCCACCGTATAGGCCGAGAGCCTGTAGATGGTTGTCAGTTAACACTGCAGTCTTGGCACGTGAGTCACCGCAGCAGACTGACACGCTCCAACAGTGCCCAGCCTAAGCGAACGAGCGGCGGTTGGAAATGACCTCTCCCTACCAATCGGGAAGAGGCGTGAGATAGATAGATAAATTGTTTATTTGTTGTAACACACTTTTTTTTAATGCTTTTAACACACACATTATGTATAGTTGCTATTGAAATTCAATTCAATATCGAAATAAAGTTAGTTAGTCAAGAAACACACTAGGTGACACCACTGGTATTTTGTTACACAGGTTAGTAATAATTTCAACAGTTGCAACATAACAAAAGTGACAAAACAACATAAGATAAAGATGACTAGCGTTTCAAATAGTTCCCTGCGTCAGAGTGATGTGTGCCGCAGCGATGCAAAAAGCAAAGAGCTCAGTATAAACACTACCCTCAAAAGGGCAGAACACTGATTTTCAGCTTTTGCTAGAGAACGCATGAAGCGTACAGGTACGGAATGAACCCGCTCGCTTTCGGAAACAATATCTACATTAGTATAAAATATATGATGAGACAAATAATCTTATGGTATAGTGTGCTTACTTTCTGTGAAAGTGTTCTTTCACAGAAAGAAGCAGTGGAAAGGGGGAGCGAGAGGCCTCAGCCGACACTCCGGTTATCCGCCGCCGACACCCTGGGCGCAAGAGGACAGCTTATGGTCTCCAACTGTCCCTTCCTAACAGGCCTCGGTCGCTAGACATGGAGGTGTCTGGTGGCGGCTAAGGACGAATGCTACAGGCAACAGCCAATGGCGATGTCCCGCGTTCCCTCATATCACTCATATGGATCATGGCAGAAACAGTCAGGTTTTTAGTGGGTGTAGGGGCTACCCACCTTCTGGTAGGAAGAACCCCACATAACCCACTAGCTGCCCCCGCAGCTGGTGGGTATGAAATGTTATGCATTTTCCGGATAAAAAAGAATAGTAAACAGGAATAGTTTGTTTTGAATAGAACCGATTTGAAAAAATCTCTCACCATTAAAATTCATTTTTTTTTCTGCTGAACATAGGCTGTATAAAATATTCTCAAAATAGTAAAAAACCTTTGATAATTTACTATTTGATAAAGAATTTACGTATTTATTATTGATTAGGAGTAATGTATACCATTATTTATAATTATGGAGTCGGTGTTGGAAGATTTGAAGATTTTATAGATTCCTTGAGCTGTCAGTTGACAGCCTGGCACACTTTTACGATGGTGGATCAAAGTATTTTGGTTTGACTATAGAGCGTGAGAACACGCACACAGTCATAATTATTTTAGTGTGAATAAAACTAGCATCGAAATTACCTAAACTTGACATGCCACGCTAGACGTAAACGCTCTTAAATTATGTCAGTGTTTGTCCTCTAGACAAACCTTGCAACTGTTTTTCTAGTTTTATGCATTAAATTAACCTTTTCAGCGCCACGTCAAATACAAAAGCCATCACTCTGGACGCCACGCTTGATAAATTATGATATCAATATAATAATTTTATTCATTATTATTCAGTTTACATAATACTCAATTAGCCCTCCCCCCGCGCCTCCGGCTTTTAAATTACACTCTAGGGGTAGGGCAGACAAGACTACGTGGAGTCGGTTTTGCAGCGATTCGTTTCTGTCACGTTAGTTTTGTGGCACAAAATATTGCCTGTTTTGGACCATTTCAAATTAATTTAATGTTAAAATACGATTTAATACGAATATACATAGACATCATGATTTTCAATAATATGGATAAATACAGTTATGAGTAATAAATTTATGAAAACAAATATTAGGATACATCACATTTATGAATATTATAGTTATTAATTCGAATGATTATGAGTTTCGATCATTAGTACAGAAAAATATATGAAAACAAATATTAGTAAAAACTAAGTGTATGATTAGTGATATTATGAATATCAATGATTATGTTTTTAAATGTGTAGGTTTTAAATTTTTTATGAAGAATGATCATTATGGTATCAAATTGTATGAGAAATATTTTCGGACCTCCAATGATAGGAATTGAAAAGTTATGTAAGAAAATGCGCTACCATTACTGACATCATTTTTAAGGCCGATTAATCCGTCGTTGGCTGTCAACCTGATGTAGGTACGCATGTATCCGTCATTGGCGTTGAAAAGGTTAAATAAGCCCGCGCGAGCCATCATAATAAAAAAAAACTACCAATTCAAGTTTTTGTACAAAAGCAAAACTACTATCAACATTCTATCTAACAGGAAAGGTCATAAAATAAAAACACGCTTACATAATAATTTAATATATTTCGTAATCCTAATACATTTGAGTCTTGCGTGGATCATAAACATGATCCACTTTATGAAAATATTCAACACACAATATTTCACCTTTAAAATATTACTCGCTCTTTTGTCCGCGACTTCGTACGCGTTGAATAATTGAGTCTTGCTTGGACCAAGTAGGTGATCCACTTTATGAAAATGTTCAATATACAGTATTTCACTTTTAAAATATTACTGGCAATTGTCCGTGACTTCGTACGCGTAGAATAATTGAATCTTGCGTGGACCAAGAGGATTTCACTTGCCGATGTCGCCAGTCCTCTAGATCCTTTGTATGAAATACTTCTAAATATTATACAAAAATACAAATCTTTCTTCTTTATAATAATTATAAACTTTTGCCCGCGACTTATTATTTTTATGTATTTATCTATTTTCCCGGCTCTGGGCCCTTCAAGCCACTTATGGTTATAGAATTGTCATGCAGGGACCATTGTCATTAGTCCTTACAAATTATGAAGATATTCAGTGCGTAGTGCGATGAACTCCGATTCAGCAAACGATTCACGCTTGGGCCACTCGCCCAGGCAGGATAATTATCTGGAACAAAACAAAACATTGTTAAAAAATATAGGTTCCTTCCTACCCAGGGATCTGGTGGACTTTTCCAAAAGAATACTCAAAAGTACCAGTAATTACCATTCACAACACAACTTTGTGTATCTACCTACTTAGTCTGTGGCAACGCCCCTACTCTGCGCAGTACGTTGTATTTATCTCAGAATTCACACTTTCGTTAATATTAGATTCTCAAACTTTTGACATGAATCTGGTAATTGTTATGGATTTCTTCCAAAAATACACTTTAATAAGAAGGGAAAACTAATGAAGGGTTGGCCTTACTTACACCCAAACGAAATAGGTAAATCGAAGGGCGAAGCGAAGGTCACATAACGATAGAACTGACTTTGTAATAAAATGGTTCCTTCCTATCCATTAGGGATTTGGTGGACTCTTCCAAAAGAACACAAAATACCTATAATATATCTGACACCCAATATTTTTTGTATTTTTAGTCGATTTGAAATAATTAAAAGTTAGTCAATTGACTTCGCGAGATCACAGTTTGTTTCAATACGGAAGTTGCGTTTTGACAGCACTAAAAATTTTCAACTAACCTGTTAAACCTTTTCGTAACAACCTCTCGTCGACAATTTAACGTGTGGCCCGAACGAACCGAACGACGAACTGTGAACTTTATACCACTGGACTGGACATTCAGAAGTGATTTGTTACTGAGCAACGCCCCTACGCTGCGCAGTACGTTGCATTTATCTCAGAATTCGCGCAAGCAAAATCTGTATTGATTTCTTATCAAAGAGCCCCAGACATGCTCTATACTATTTATATCCATATCAGTTCTATACACTTTCGTTAATATTAGATTCCCAAACTTTTAACTTGAATCTGATATTTGTTAAGGGTATCTTCCAAAAAAGACACAATGAAAATGAAACTTTAATAAGAAGGGGAAACTAACAAAAGGTTGGCTTTAGATCCAGACGAAATAGGTAAATCGAAGGGCGAAGCGAAGGGCACATAACGATAGAACCGGCTTTAGTAATAAAATAAAGCGATCGCAAGTCGTACTTGGCAAAAAAAGAACACCACAGAAACGAAAAAAAGAAGAAACGTTTATTTGATATTCGATGATATATTTAAAAGCATTATAAAGTAGGTACGTTAGAACTGAACCAATTAAAAAAAACATCTATTGACCCGACCGGGAATAGAATCCGGGCCTTCTGTCCAATGTGATAAAATACCTACCATAAAAAGTTAAATAAAATTCTTACCAGTTCCAAATAGTCAGTGTCGCCAATCCTCTTGATCCTTGGTGTGAATTATTGATTTTTAATACAAATAAGAAAACGCGAATCTAGCCAAAAACGCAATATTAAACTGTGCACTTATTATCATAAAAAATAGAAAAACAAACAAATTGTCGTAAAATGAGGCAATTATGAACTCGTGGAGGAAAACATTAATTCCAACGTAGAAATAAGTTTCACTAGACGTCGTCCCATTCATTATTCTGCAGGGAGTGAGCCACGGGCGCAGTACGCGAGATGCGATCGATAATGTACGGGGACGGTCAGCAAAGATTAATGGAGGCCACAGATGGAGGCTATAGACAACGTTTTATAAAAAAACATTCTTACGCTGCTTTTGCGTTTCAACGAGTACGTAACGTATCACACACAATATAATGTGGTATTGTAATAACGGTATTCTGTTACTGTCACTCATCGAACGTTAAAATAGCAATCTGTTACTGTCACTCATCACACTAGTTGTCAAATTGTTGAACCTACCAAAACATAACCTCAAAAAATGAAAATTTTGTAAACAAAACAAATTGCGAAAATGCGTCTTCTAAACCTATTCAAGCGGTTACAAATAACTCCTATAAGTCAAACGACGCGGTTTTTCGCTCAGGAATACACGCCGAAGCCACTTAGGAGCTTAAAAGCGAAGTCTACTAGGAATACTGTGCAATACTATGTGGATGCTTGTAGAGTGAGAGCTGTGGCGGGTAATGGGGGCGATGGCTGCATTTCGTTCCTCAGTGCGTGGTGTAAAGAACACGCAGGACCTGACGGCGGCGACGGCGGGCACGGAGGACACGTTATATTCCAGGTTAGATCGGTGTAATGTGTAACCATGTCCATACTGATTAACAGCCCGATCCAACTATCGGTGGACTAAAAGTCTGTAGATTACGGGTAGTCGAAGTCTTCTGAGGTTGTCGCCTACTGTCTTGTACCCCACTTGAGGGTAGATCTAGAAAAAACACTAGTACCTGTCAGGAGAGTAAGCACGCGTGCTCTCCCGAAATTCCCGGATATCTTTCCCGGTAAAACAGTGTAAAATTGCGTAATAGTACATAACTAATATTTATAATATTTTATAAGTGAAAAGTGCAAAAATGGTGGTCAAGTTTGGTGAGTAACTGACATTGATTTTGATATTGATTGAACGTGAGGAATAAAGAAAGGTAGGAAGCACAAAAAACCCAACATGTCAAGTTCTATAAGCCAATGTGTGGTTCTTACACTGACCTGTATTATTACACACTGGACAGGCTGTCTATACAAATGACACCTAATTTTGTGCAGCAATTTGAAATGCCACTACGATTGTCCAGAGAGCTAATTTTTATGTACATTGCAAGGTTAAGCATAAGAGTAAGCGAGTAAGAACATCACTAATTTTAGTTCAATGGACAATTGTATCTGCCTACCCTGGCCTACAGTACAGTGCCAAAATGGTGAAACTCAAATAGGCACAAAAATATTAGAACAGCAGCTAGTCGAGTGTGTAATAGTACAGGTCAGTATTCAGTATTATTAGTCAGTATACACCAACCGGCCATTGTGGAGATCATTGAGGGAGGCCTATGTTCAGCAGTGGACGTCCTGTGGCTGAAATTATGATGATGATGAATCACACTTGGCTCTGTCTGCAGGCAACCCACTCGGTGAAGAGTCTGAACCACTGCCGCTCGGTGGTGCAGGCCAAGCACGGCCAGCGCGGAGACAACAAGGACTGCACCGGCAAAAACGCCGAGCATGTGGTGGTGCCCGTGCCGTTGGGTAAGTACAATTATCATACTATAAAATCATAGTCTTGATCTGCCCACAGTCAGAGTGGAAATAAAATACCTCACACTCCCACTACAAGGATAACTATCACTTCATTCTGACACACCGGTCCAACACCAACCACTGAAGAATTCCTATTCAACAGACTGCAGACTAGTGCCCGTTTTCACCATCAATTCCTGATTTTTAAGTGACCCCTATGGTAACACATAATAGAAATTTTGTTTTCATAGGGGTCACTTAAAATTAGGGATTGATGGTGAAAACGGGTATTGCTCTCTCCCTGTCAGGGGTCTCCTTAAAAGATTCTAGCTCAGTTGAGAAACCATAATGTATAACCATAACAAATCTGATTTTACGAATTTTATTTTGTATGAAAATGTTAGAAAATAAAATTATATCTTTCTGACTTCACCATATCATTTATATGCATAATAATGTTAACATGGGCTAGTGTCGGCTCATATACCCATTTACCTAACATCTAAAGAATAGAGTTGTGCTCCTGCATTGGGAACTAAGGCCGCTTTCTGACTTGCCAAGCGTTTCTGATGAATCTGTGTTGCGCATGCCGCACCAATCAAGAAACGCTCCATTGTAATATAGGCACTCGGTAAGCTTTCGGTGCCGTGTATGCCGAGCGTGCTGATGTCGTGTCGCTGCCGCGCCGCAAGTCAGAAAACTGACTAAATCTCCTGATATTGATGACTCCAGGCACGATAGTGAAGGACGCGTCGGGCCGCGTGCTAGCAGACTTGGACACGGAGGGTGTGATGTTTGTAGCGGCGCGCGGCGGCGCCGGCGGGCGCGGGAACAAGTTCTTCCTCACTGACACCGAACAGGTGAGGTTAAACTGGAACCGTGTGTTTTTGCATAACAACTATTAACTCGGCTTTTAATAAACATTGGCCTTTTAGGGCCCTTGCCCCTTTTCAGCAACAGCATCGCTACTAACGCGTGTTGGTCGCATTTGCAACGCACTACAGAAGTGATGCCAACGCGCGCGCTACTAACGCGCTACAGCAGCGAATGTTTGTGTGAATGTGAATTGTGAATATTAAAATGTCATGAATACTACTAAATGTGATCCTGTAAAAAACGGGATATTTCTATGGGAAAGAGCCCTTAGGCCTAGAACAGATGGTGAAACGCAACTGCAACGAAACTGCAACTTTCTGATGATTCTGATGAATGAAACTGAGACTGAAAGTTTCAAACTGGTCGCGTCATGTGTGGTCTCTCAACGGACGCTATGGCAGAAACTTAGATGCAACTCAAAAGTAACTAGCAGTTGCAGTTTCGTTGCAGTTGCGTTTCACCGTCTGTTCTGGGCCTTACTCGCCAATTCTCATAGTGATTACTTGCTCAGTACATTGCTAAAGAATTTTCTTTAAAATAATGTGGTTACCTAGTGACAGGACTACTGCTATCGGCAGCTGTTTTCTGAAGCTCATATCAGTAGCACCATTTCCCGTACTTGTTAGTGACATGATGCATTTGAAAATTAGCGTCATGACATGATTTGATATGTCATGGCTTATGCTGAATGAGTTCCTTTTGATTTACTGTTTTCTTTCTTCTCTTATCTTGTATTTATTTTCTTGTATGCTATGTGATGTCTAAAAGTAATAATGCTATGTGTTTGAGGACTGCATAAAGTTTGTTTTCTGCGTCCACCTGTAATCTGATCATCCCTTTCCATCAGATGAGATGCAGGCTAAGAGCTTCTCCTTCGTGGATAATAATTTTTATAAAAAAAAATAAAACCGACTCCAAAAAACATACACTAAAAAGTAGAAAAATAATTACTAATTACATATTTATTAGGACGAATTAATATTTATGTATACCATGATTGATACTTTTGGAGTCGGTGCAGGCAAACTTCACACGTTTCATAATCTTGGCACCGACTCCAAAAGTATCAATCATGGTATACATAAATATTAATTCGTCCTAATAAATATGTAATTAGTAATTATTTTTCTACTTTTTAGTGTATGTTTTTTGGAGTCGGTTTTATTTTTTTTTTAATAATAATTACAGTGATCCTGTTATTATTATTAAAGTAAATAATAATATATTACCAATATTGTAAATACTGGTAAAAATCGCAAGTACCTACTTAACCCATGACTTTTCATACAAACTTTGTCAGTCTATAACTTCTATACTCCATCGATAACGACATTGAGCTTTGGTTGGGGTAAATTAATATAAGGTAACTTCATTTAGTCCCAATAATTGATTCTGAGTTTTTCGTCCATACAAAATGGAACTGACTCCTTTATGCAAAAATCGTTAAAGAACATAATAATAACGTACCTATAATAATAAAAAGGTTTACATACAAGCATTTTTTAAACCAATTTCGAGCCTTGCCCCCAGGATTTAAAGTATCGATATCTTATCGACTCCATTTTATCTTTCTTCTCTCTAATTGCTTTTTTCAAAGTGTGCGTCACGTCACGCGGCCATTGATTGGCCATAAGGCACGCCTTCTGGCCAATCACAGCACTTTTAAGCCGGTTGCACATGTTGTAGTAGACTCTCAGTCGCTTTGTTTTTACACAGTTGAATGTGTGTGTGGGAGCTGTGGTGGGGGAAATGTGGGGACACTGGTTCTCGTTGTAGTTACGCGCGACTTCATATCTATTCTCTTTCTATGATCTGAGGTACCGCCACTGCCGACGTTGTAGCAACGTAAGACAAAATTATGTCATATTTGTCTCTATTGAATTTGAAAAGTACTAAGAAATACAATCGTGTGATAACAACAAGGCTTATTTTCGTATATCGTTTCCACGTGTACATAATACAACAGGATAATGCCCTGCATTAGTACCAAAGGGGTAGGCTTGACGGATTACGGATGATATATCGTTGGGAAAATCCACATACAAAATAACGAGGTTTGTGATAAAAATATTGGATATAAGGAGATTTAGGTCGATGGGAACATGATAGATCCCAATTTACTGAACTTACACCCGAAGGGTCCCTTAAAAAGAAATAATAGATTGGTTGATACAATATTGTTATTGAATTCATGATTTAGACAAAACATAGAGCTACGGTAATTAGTAGAGTAGTAGGTAAGTATTCAGCATACTATTGTGTTGATTTTTGTAACAAAATTACCTTTTACAAACTAACTACAATGTCTACTTTGATGTGCTATCGTTGTCTAATTTTAATAGAAACAAACTTCATTACCGTCCACAATTTTAAAGCCAGTTTAATCTACAAAGTAACATTTTCATCAACCGCCAGAGATTAGGTCACGTATTTTCAAGAGCTCGCATGAACTGTCGAGGCAAGTAAACCTACGTCATTCGTGGCTTTAATCCCGGGGTAATAGTCCAAGCTAGCGGACGTTTTGACATGTTTTAAAGCTGTGTGTTTATAATAATAACCTACTTCCCTTGATATAAAGATCAATTTCACTTTCAACTGAACGGGAAACACTTTTTTTTTATCATTTTAGAAAATTTGAAGGGCTCAATCTGAGTCAACAGCTTCAAATGAACATTCAACGTTAATCAAAAACCATCCTAAAGTTTTAGTTCTTGCCTTGTCTTGCAGAAGACTAAAGATACTTAAACGCATAATCAATGTTATAATAACGAACTTGTACGGACTAATTCTCAAATGTCCAGCTTTAAAAATGACAAGATGGTTACCCCAGCACAGCTGTTCAAGCACATTACGTACTTAATTTCCATTTTCCCCGAGAACTCCTGCCGCGGTCAAATTCGATGAAAGTGTCGAGCAGCTTGCAAATTAGCTGGAGGGCAATTTCATGCTTTTATTATTCGATCAGAGGCAGCTGAAACGCTTTCCAAGCCTGTTCAATTGGTTTTTAATTTCGGAAACCTTGCAGCGACATTGTAAAATTTATTTGTCTTATTTGACTCTAACGCCCGTTTTCACAAACGATGCTTGCTTAAGTGAAGCAGCAAATCGAAGGAACAGCGTTGAATAGAGCTCTGTGATTGGTTCGTGTGTCGCCCTTGGCATTGTTGGCTTTGGCTTGACCTAACTGGCATAGAACAATCGTATAAATAGTTACAATTCGCCAGCGAACAATAAAACTTCAATTTATTGTTTGATGCGAGATGTATGTCAAACAATCTTTAAATTAACGTCTACCAAATATTTTTCCTCTGGTGAGAATGCACCTTTAGTTAGACAGACTTTTGTGTTATTTTATTTTTATGTAAAGCCACAATTAAAATAATAGTTACAACTCAAAATGCAAAACATTTAACTCTTGCTGAAAAGACGTCATTAGTTGTTGATAATGTTTGTAGCGTAATGATAATTATAATTACTTCCTAGTGTTGCTCTAATATATCACACATACACTGTTATTCTCCTAATAAGGATGCAAAGAAATGCTCTAAATCATCATGCATACGGTACAAGTTGCGGGAAGTTTAATAATACGAACCAGTTTTAAATAGAATCGCCAACGTTACTTATGAACCGATATAAAAGAGGAAAATGCAAAAAATAGTATTATTCTGTTACCGTCACATAGAGTTTGATGTAGCGAATGCAGAGCATGCAATACAGCACATTAACCTTACACACTGTAGTTTCTTATGCAGTTGTATTAAAGGTGAATTTGATGTGCTGTCTGATAGTGCAACGAATAAATGCTACCGAGAATCTCATTGCAAAAACGCTATTCACATCGCATACAAGTCGGGTCACAATAAGAATGCACCAACAGACAAATACAAGCTTCGTGTATGCGGCATACACGAAGCTGCAAGCGCATACAGTATGCCACTAGTTCATCTTGTATTGCTGCCTTTTTTCTATCAAGAATAAAGGGTGTTGAAAACGCTCTTCAATCTAAGAAATCAAATACTGATGCAAAGTCCAGTACCTATATTGTGCGAAATTAATAAGTTTTCCACACTTAATTAGCACATTAGTGGGTTAATAAAGATACGAAATTATCTGTTGACACGACGATATAGTATTTTATGAGGCGATTTGTGACGATGCTGTCTCAAACCTTGGCCACACCTTGGCAATTGACATAGGCACTGGCCACAAATATCCCAACTATCCCAACTAATATTATAAATGCGAAAGTAACTCTGTCTGTCTGTCTGTCTGTCTGTCTGTCTGTCTGTCTGTCTGTTACGCTTTCCCGCTTAAACCTCGCAACCGATTTTGATGAAATTTGGCATAGAGATAGTTTGAGTCCCGGGAAAGAACATAGGATAGTTTTTATCCCGGTTTTTGAAACAGGGACGCGCGCGATAAAATTTTTCTGTGACAGACAAAATTCCACGCGGGCGAAGCCGCGGGCGGAAAGCTAGTATTAAATACTACAGCTCAAAATAGGTAATCGTAGTATTAACGGTAACACAGGTCCATATTGTGAAAATAATTCGAATTCAAGTTAGGATACGTAACTAAGTAAGTACTTTAATTACCTCATCTTTGGTATAGATTCAAGGCTGTATTGGTAAAATACTTGAGTTTCGATTCAATCGAGTTTGAGCTTCGTTTCAGTGAGTTTCAGACGCAAGACTTGTCTGTGGACACGCTGTCAGTAACATGTGTGCCGGCGCCGGCCGGCATCATACAACGCTATTTCGGCTGCAACACGCGTCTGCGCACAAACACGCTTCCGTAATGTCTGCGTGTAAAGCGCACCACACACTAAGTTGAGCTCTTCAATGTAAAAAAAATTGAAACGGTGATGACGAACAACAAATAGCATAAGTAAATCATCCGAAGAAATGAACTGAAAGAGGATGACACTATAACAAACTTAAGCATAAGTGAAGTATAAATAACGCCGGCCTTATTCCAGAAAGCATACCTCCAAAGGAGAGGCAGGTCAGGGATGAAAGAGATCAATTAGCTCATACCGCCCTTCCTTTGCTTGGTAAGATAAACTATGACTTTTGTCCGCAGAACCGAGTGTTTCACTCAAAAAGTAACATAACAGTCAAATTAAACGGCAATCTTTGGGCCGTAATTATCATTACGGATTGCACAAAATAACGAACATGAAAGTGCTTATGCTCAAGAGATTACGTACATAGTGCATTACCAACTAAAAAAAACCTGCGTTTTTGTTGCATCCGCGTTCTAGTTCCCAATGAACGTACGACTCTCATCTTCAGTGCGCGGTGCGCCTGTGATGCGCCGTTGTGCGATTCCAGTAAATAATGCACACCGAATTTCTTGCGTAAGACTGGTTATAAAGTAGAAACGACCGTAATAAAAATAAGTCGTAACGTTACTAGTTCATGTCCTAAATGAGAAACTTTATTTTAAGCGGCGTCTAATGTGGCTATTGCATTTTCTTTGTAGATTGTAGCTAGCTTGCGAAGTAACTATTAAGTAATATGTGCGGTAGCTTTAAACGTTGCTCATTTATTTGTGGCTTTACAGTATACACACACATTCTTGTTGATGTCTGCTTATCATAAACTTCACGAGTTTACTAGAGCTGCTGCAAATATGTGGGTCAACTATAGCATTATCTGCCTTCCAGTTAGTTCAAGCAAAAACTGATGTAAGAACTCAGGAAACAATTAAGACGAACCCTTACTTCATAATAATAATATCCAAGCAACAAAAACCGATATTACGGACTCGTTGAATGCAAATGACAATACTTTTTACGACGATCTAACCGTAAAAAAGCGATCTTTACCGTAAACGACACCACTGGCAATTTGCTGGTTGGTTTGAAAAACAAAATTGCCAGTAAACAGAAGGGGAAAGAGATTTCGAAGTGGATTTGCGAAATGAAATTAGGTCAAGCAATAATGAATTCTAAATCGATGTTGGGTGGACCGTGACATTAGGAATTGATGGATATCGGGCCAACGCGTGACTGGCTCGCCTAAGCTCAGTACATAATCATAACATAACAATAGTGTTACCAGAACGCCAAAAAAAGACAGAAATACAGATTACTTAAAATCTTTTCTGTTTGGATCTGTATCTCGTCAAGAAAAAGTCAGGGACTTATGAGTCTCGTTAAAAATATGATTTTTTTATAATTCTGGCCAGATTTTTTAGTTGCTGTCAAAGTCTGACACCAATATTGTTGCAGCTCACGAGATAAAAGAGAAATCTTAATGTATGTTAAACATAATTAAAAAAAGGTTGTCGATTCGATAGATAGAAATGTATTGTCGACCTTCTAAGAAAGTTTTAATAGGATTTACCGTTTCTGACCCTACGGTTCATGATTGGCTTGATATTGACTTGATTATATCAACTGCCAAATTCCTAGCCCTACTGTGCAATACTACCAGCAGTGACTTCTCATTTGTACCCAAAGTAACTAATACACGTCATACTTAACCAAAGTCATACCTAATCGTGTAAACTTGTTCTCCTTGCCACGTGAAGTGAGAGGTAAACACGCCCTAAGCAAGAAGACTCAAGATGATCATGACCCCTGACTACTTGATGTAACAACCCAAGATAGCACATTATAAACCTGAGTTATGCGGTCATAGACACTGAACCAAATACCATAATTACCATTGGATGCGTGCGCGCAGTACCAGTATCATACTGCACATCAAACTTTAAAATGCATGCTTTATTATAAACCTTAATACAACTGAATAAGATACATAGTGTCGAGCTTGATGTGCCATATAGGTTGCACATTCAAATACACGTGTATAAAGCAATGAAGAAAATCGATTAAAACTGTACGCCTGTCAAGTAATGGTAGCCCAGATTTGTACGCAAATGGAAAGAACAAAGATATTAACGATTGCAATGAAGCGAGAAGAATTGCTAGTTGCTAGAATCATTTTCATATTGATCCAGATTTTATATCAAAATAGGGAACGTACTAAAAAGATAAATAGCACTTCCAGGATTTCATAAGACATCGTGTGCTAAGAAATCTCTTTGTAGGTAGTGCAAAAGCAAAATTTTATAATATCGCTAGTAGAGTCGATACACACAGACAGCACCTTGTTGCAATCTTATTCTAGTATTGGAAAGTGGTAAGATCACTACAAAAGCTATGCACTGCACTTAATTAAAGTACAGTTTAATTAAAATCGAACTCCACTAAGATTCGTTCTGTTTCTTATCATAGTTAGCTCAATTAGCTCAAAACTTCTTCAGTCAGAAGAATTTAGGTAAATGACTAATATTGCTAAAAATCTTCAAATTGTAAATTGTGTTACCTCAATGATCGAATTCGATGATTATAATGAAAAAGATAAACCGATCAATAGCCAGAATTCAGTCCCATCATATACAAATTACTCATCGCCTCTGGGTCTGTGTGACACGTCGAGTTGTCGAACACTGCGCATGAGCACGGCATTCCGCTAAAGGCATGCAGTTGCATGATAAGCGAACTATGTCGGATTAATAATGCGAAGACGTCGCAGTGATGTCACACTACCTCGTTTATTAAGGAGCAAACTTAACCCTTTAAACCAGGGTTTCCCAAACAATGAGTCGCGACCCAGTGGTGGGTCGCGAGCGAATATTGAGTGGGCCCTGCCTGTAGAACGAAACACCACCACCCTACCGATCCAACCGCTGGGCAGCGGGCGAAATTTACTATAGGTGTGTCCCGTGTTTGGGAACTTGTATTAGATGAGTCGTAGCCCAGACAACTTTGGGAACCACTGCTTTAAACAGTTAGCAAGTTCAAAATGCTCAATATTTTGGACTTTAAAGCAAGGGTATAAGGTGGGGGTCTCTCTCTTATTAGGAACGAACAGTGGCACCAGGTCTTTGTTTCGATAATACGGATTGTTTTAAACTTTTAACGCAAAAGGTAAACATTAACAAAGGTTTCTTGTTTGAAGTCGATTTTAGGACCGATCTGTTGTAGCTCCATTTCAAAAACTTTCATTGTTAGCGTTGTTAAATTTTCTACCAAGCCTCATTTTTCAGTAAAATTTACAAATTTCATTGTGAATCTTAATAAAATCTTAATTTAAGACCCTTTGCGAATATGTTTTCCACAAATTAAGCCTTAAATAAATGAAAAGATCAATCCCAATTTTCAATATTAATTTGCATTCGAGTTGATTTGTACCTAAATCACAGTGTAAACACTTTGTCTCAAGTGTGGGAAGAACACTGGGTACTTTGAGATTTTGACAGGATAAATCCTGGTCCAGTCAAATTAACCACGCGGTTTCTGGTGATTCTCATTGTCGAGGCACTGAGGCGGTAACATGCAGTTACGGATTGATGCAAATGTACGAGAACTGCCCAGCAACCATGCGATTATCGCTGTCTGAAACCAGGCCTAAGCCTTATAAATTCTTCGCTGTAGTAAAATACACCATATAGTCGGCAGCAGGTCACCTACCAATGAAGGATTGAATTTGATCTGGAACTTCACTCCTCCAAAATAAGGTCCAAAATGATTTGGCGAAATTTTCATTTTCAGCAAGTTGATGTGCATAATTACGTGACGATCATACGAAACTATTCGAGCTACGTGCATAGATAACGATAAGCGGAAGCAATATTTACGTTAGCACTCAACCAACGTCCAAAAGTAATAAAATGTAGTCCAAAGAACCGAATGCAAAATAGATGATGATGTATTAGATACCGCTGAAGGTTCTTGAAGTACGTTTATGTAGTTTTCCATCAAACCACGTTGTATCTGGCGTTTACCAACTAAGTGTTGAATTAGTAAAGAATTGTAAGGTTTAGCCAGTGGAAATAATAGCAAGCGTCCATTTTTAGAATTGACCGAGCGTGACGTAACGGCTTGATTCGCCTACGTGAACTTGACCGCAGTGACCTCTGGTACTTGAGCTAAATTTAATTTCAATACTACACCTTCAATTTGCTTAGGTTTTTTAACGCTTTCTGTCGTCGATTTGTAAAAAAACCCAGTGAGTTTCGGTTCATCACTGGTTTGTACCTAGTCCAGTCAATGAATGCCTTAACGACGGTGTAGAGAGAAATCCGTGGAACACAATTTCTGACCTCGGGACTTTATTTAGCCTAGTTAGGTGGTGAACATAGCAAAAGTCCCCGCCCTTAGCCCTTGAGCCGGCGGGGAGAGGGGGGTTTAAAGGTACCACTTTTCGGTTTTTCGCTTAATCCTCGGAAACTATGCATCCTAGTGACATGACTACTATGAACCAAAAAAAGCTTATTCAATTTGCTACAGGTGAGACCGTCAAGTTTTTCTATATCTTGTATAGTTTTTGCGGCATCTGCTCTAGAAGGTCTGTAAAATTCGAAATTTTATTGTTGTCTTACATGTTCCGATAAACATTGCCGCTTCTAAAATGTATATGGATGGTAAAGTAAGTACTTTCTCACTAATGAAATGAGGTTTACAGGTTACTCTCTGCTTTATATTAACAATTATTCGTAAACATTTTTTTTGACTTATAAACAGGTCTTTAGCATCACAACTGTGACCCCACAAGATGATGCCATAGCGCAGCCACGCGTACGCGTAGGCATAGTATGCAGTGAGGGCGGATTCTTTTGATGAGTTTGTTTTTAGGACACCTAGAGCATAAATAAATTGGGATATTTTGGATTTAACTATTTCGACATGGTTTTTCCAATTTAGGTGGGTATCTAAAGTTATGCCAAGGAGACTGAATTCATTGATTTCTTCAATATTTATTGCTTCTGCTACTGAGCTAAGATTTACTTTTTTCTTTTGATGTGGTTTAAATTGAATTATTTTGGTTTTTTTATTATTTATCTCTAAGTTGTGGTTTTGGAGCCAGAGTTTTATTAAATTATATTTTTCCGTTATAATGTTATTGTAAGTATTTATTGGGCAGCTATTTGGTATTTCGAATAGTAGGGAGACATCATCAGCATAGAGTACACTAAGAGTATTATCGCATATTTTAGGCAAGTCGTTGATATAAATTAAAAAAAGGATGCACCCTAGGACGCTTCCCTGTGGGATAGACCAGTTTGTCGTAACTAGTCTAGATCGTATGGTTTGCGTTTCGCTAGAAGATTCATTGTAGTGTTGTATCTGCACACATTGTTGTCTATTGTTAAGGTATGACCGAAGCCACTCATGTGCATCACCACGAATACCAACTCCATAAAGTTTTGAAAGTAGTATTTCATGGGAGACTTTATCGTAGGCTTTGGTCATATCCAGGAACAACCCTACTGCGTAACTCTTGTCATTTATGTATTTGAGTATTTCTTGGGTGTAGGTGTATACCGCTAGAGTGGTGGAGCGATTTTGACGGAATCCATANTAGGGCCTGACGCTGAAAACCAGCGTCGGGGCACGCGTGCATGCACGCGTGGCTCGATTAATGCTGAGCGGGCGCCTTTTTGGCACAAAAATATGCGTGTATAGTTTTAAGTCCCTTTGTTCTGTTTTTTATTTTTTTTCCTTTTTTGTGTCAACTAAAGTTTTTCTTATTCTTATTCTTATTCTCTAGGGACTGACGATTTGTAGTAAAACTTAACACAAATGCAGATTAACTTTATATTATAAGATGCTTAATACGATGTGCCGAAAATAGCCAAAAAACCACACGTAAATACTAATTAAATTATATACAATTTCTTATTGTAATCAATAACGCTACTCAACTAGGGACTGACGAAGGGACTGGATTAACACATTTTTCCGCAACAACTGGCACGTTTGCANTTTCTCCTTTTTGCGGAGTCCTGTCACGGTCGCCTAATTATTTAAAGGTACAGTCAACTGCACATCGGGCTATAGGTATATGTTTATTGAATCGTTCATGTTCAAGAACTCTATCAAGAGACTATTAGGTATAGTTTTTGTTGAGTAACTCGCGTATGATTTATTCGTTCCATAATAGCGACTACAATGACAATAATACCGTCATTAACTTTAAAGTTCTAGAAAAATCAAAACAATACAACTAGTTTAAGAGAGTTCAATTGTTTTGCATTTGACTACACATCACTTTGGTAGGTTTATCAAAACTTTTAGGCTTGGTTGCACCATCATATTTTAAGTTTAACAAACGTCAAAATCTGTCATACTCTATACAAAAAACGCCGGTGATCGTTATAGTTACGGTCAAAGTAAGTTGGTGCAATTCAGCCTTAAAATATTGTAAGGACCTTTTACTCAAGTGAATGTCTACAAGACCCTTACGAGCCCTGGGTGGGTAATTTTGAATTTTTAAAAACAAAAATGGCTTCCGAAACCTCCTAAGCGAAGATACGAACAGCATCCCATCGTAAAAATGTCGGCAAATTACCGAAATTGAGAAACAGCTTGCATTCATGGCAGCATTTAAAAGTTGTAACAGTTTTCAGTTTCATTAACGGTTATACCTCAGCTTAACTGCTGTAATTATGCACGCAATTTGGCTCGTGTTTTACTATGGTTGACGTGGGCCACGACAAAGCATGGAGAAAACAGCCAGACAACTTTTGCATCTAATAACTTTAATAGAATATGACCAGAGTAAACGCCCGAGCGCGGTTTGTACCTATGTGAGCGCGCCAATACAAACCGCGCTCGGTGCGTTTCTATGAAGATGACCTACTCATTTGTATTTACTCTGATAAGACCGACCAGAAAACCACCAGTCATACAATCTCTTGCACCCAGTACTTAACTTTAATAGAAAATAATTGTATTATGACCTTGTTATAATGACCCACGTCAAAAGAAACTGTCTTTGTAATCATTTAAATTGACTCGGTATTCTACAACATTGCTTTGCAAACAAATATTAATCTCAAATCAATAATAATTCACTGCTCGGTGCAAATTAATAATACATAAGTGGTAATTGATTCTAATAAAATCTGTTTCTATTGCCAGACTTTAAATAGTTCGTTCGGGCCAAAAATCGTTCCCTGCTAGACACGGGCCTCTCCCAAGGATTTCCATAATGACCAGTCCTGCGCTGCCGGGCATAAAATCCAACGGCTATGCTATCAATCAGTCAGTTCTACGAGTTATGGTGCCCTACCCACTGACACTTAATTTTGGCCATTCCATTCATCCATTTGGCCGTAAGTTGTGTCCACATTAGCTACTATAGTTCTCCTACGAATTTGCTCATTTTTGAGTAGATCACGTAAGAGCCAAAGCACACGATGAGTTGCGGCGGCTCGTCGACCAATGTCGTCTCACCCGGTGGAATAGTACCGCGCCGAGGGCGGGACAGTGGTCCAAACACCGACTGGCAGATTCCAGTTGAGATAAGCAGGGTCATGAGCGTCATGAGGGTCATGAGGATAGCGCCGCGATGCATCGTGTAGCTAGACTTACTGTGCGTAGGCATAGGTAGGCAGGTAACTTGTAAACTTGTAATCCTACAGCACAGCATGGCCTGGCCGTTTAACCTGAGCTGACGCGTGCTGCGACTTACGCCGTAATCATGACTGATGTTAGAGTTATGCGGGAGCGTTAGCGTTTAACGCTTATGCGAAATCAAGTTTGTTGCGAAAACTTTACGCTCGGGGCCGGACTTAATTTAATTTTGTTTGAGCATTAAGGAGATAATGGGGAAATATGTATCAGGTTGCGTTAAAATGTTACTTGCAGATGCGTTTGAACTTTGAATGGAATGATTATCCTATGCTCCTTTTAAAAATAAGATAATGTTCACAACTAAATTGATGGCTGATAATAGGTCTTTGTAATATTGACCTCGGAAATTCAAATTCTCTTCAGGTCACTCATCACTCCCGTATTCACAAACGATGCTTGCAGTGAAGCAGCAAATCTAACGCACATGGTTGAATACTTAGAGCTCTGTGATTGGTTCATGTGTTCACCTTGTGCGTCCACGCGCACTGTGAGACCTCATAGTAATGTTAAATGCATAGCTTGCCCTACCGCTACCATCACTTTGGGGCAAAGGATTTAGATGTTTTTAACCAACATTTCTTAATCAACATCTTAAGTTTTAGTTACCTACTTCAGGTCCACACATGGAAGCTCTTCTTTTGGGATCACACGTATCTTTCTGAAGAATTGTGCTCACGTTAAGTAATCATCGTTTTATGAAAGATAATTAAATGTTTAAAGCACACACACAAGGTACCTTCCATTTTATCATCAAAGAGAGCGTGTAACTTATAATCATGCTTTGTCCTCCATAGGAGTAACACTTCCGAAACATTATTTTGATGTTTAAAGAACGATTAATTTATAATATGACGGGGCTCGGTCAAAGATTCTCAAGTTTTTAAAATGCATGCAGTGCATGTTTTTCATTCATATTAAATGTAGGACAAAAATGATTCCAGAAAATAAGTATCTAGATGTGTGCGTTACTATACTGAAATGATAACTGTAATCTTGTAATACAATGTAATTTAATGTAGTAAAACTTTGGTATAATCTGTTACTAAGATAATTTGGTAAAAACTGGAGCGACCGTGATGAAAACGAAGTAAAAAAAAATGATTATTAGTTCGGGTATAACTAATGAACTAATGTAGTTTATCTTTGAATAAAACTAATTTACTTTAACACAATCCTCCAAAAGTATACCTATCTCAATTTGTGTAGTTACGGACTCTTGGAATTCGAACCTAGAACTTTCCAACAGTGCCAACTCTACCTCAATATTATTAAGCCATGAAAACGTTACGACTTATTTAGAGCTCGTAACATTACCATTCGGTTTAATATTAATGTTTTAAAAGCGTTCCAATATGGTGTTATATGGCTCCATAAAGTTTGGGCACCGCTGGCCTATATTAAGTAGCGACCTCTGGCACCATTAATTAATGCTCTTAATGCTAGTCAAGTGTGCTAAATTAGGTATGTTAATTAATAAACTCAGCATTACCGTGTTTTAATTAAATATTTTCTTGAAAAATAAGGAGCTGGCGAGAACCGTTTTATATTTACTTTCGCTTTTACGTTTTCCTTGTTGGATTTTTTTTTGTAGTGGAAATGTACAGAGTATACTTTTTTGTTGCAATATACAATTTATTACATAAGTATTTAGCTTAAACTGTTGTCGTGTATAATATTAATTTGTTTATTGGATATTTGTATGTTTCTTGGAAAGCCTTTGTCAATTCTACAAAAAAATACCTAACTATACTAATATTATAAAGCTGAAGAGTTTGTTTGTTTGTTTATTTGAACGCGCTAATCTCAGGAACTACCGGTCCGATTTGAAAAATTCTTTCAGTGTTAAATAGCCCATTTATCGAGGAAGGCTATAGGCTATAAACCATCACGCTACGAGAAATATGTGTAGAGCAAAAATGATGTTCACGCGTACGAAGTCGCGGGCACTGCTAGTTTATAAATAAAAAATCACAAATATGTATAATTAGATTTATTTCAAATAGGAATAAGTATTTAAAATATATTTAATTTACCTTATCTAGGACATAAATATACACATTGTCTATATTTCTCCATAAACTCCAAAAAAAAGCCTACAATTTAGAAGAGATTACAATAATTCAAATTATATTTTTGTCAATGTTTTAACTTAAATTGCTTGTACACCTACATTTAAAGTATTGGTTGGTATACAAAACAAGCCAACTTACAATACCTATACAATGTTTGAATTTAGAAAAACAACGTAAACATTTTCGGTCAAAACACAACAACCAATAGAATAAAACAAGAACAGAATGTTCACAGCCCGCTGTTTAATTTTAAGGGAATGTTTTATGCCTACACAATTTTCTTGTTGTAGATTTTACTTAACTTAAAGCAAACTACATATTGGATCAAACAAAAGGAAAAAAGAAAGGCACAAAAACAACTTACTAGCTAATGTCATTAATCGTACACCTAAGTAACTAAATAATAAAATTATAATACTTCATTCTTAAACCTATATGAGGATGTTTAACAAAAGTGGCGCGAATAAATATTGAGATACTCAAATCTCCACATAAAATAAACGTCATTTCTTTAAAGGTCTGATCAAATTGATAATCTTACTTGAATTAAAAAAAACTGAATTATGTTATTTTTTATGTAATAAAGGACTACCACGTGTAATGTGCAGTTATTTAATTTTGTACACAGTTTTTTTTTGTTAGACTGAAGTTTTAAAGCATTGGAATTTCAATTTGCACACGATCGAAGTATAAAAATCGTAACAAATATATGCAATTTTGTGTGCGAATTGCAAATCTAATGGTTCAGTGTGCCTACCATGAGTTTACGTTAGGTGAGCTCGCTAGCGAATACGTCAAAAAATTCTATGAAGATTTTATTTCTTGAAAGTAGCCGCTAGGGGCGCTGCACAATATGTCATACATTTAAATGTCATTTTTTTACGCAGTCGCTAGCGAGCACACCTAACGTAAACTCATGGTAGGCACACAGATCTCCATATAAAATAACTGACAACTAAATCTCAATCGGTTAAGGATTAGTCACGTTTGACTAAGATCAATCATCAATTACGAAAGATTTTTCTATTATAACTCATTTAATGCGAATTTAAATCAATGTTTGTTTTTAAATTTAAATCAAGATTAGATGATAGTTGTCAAAATATATGTAAATACGCAACCCGGATTGCCAAAGTACGACGGAATTATATTGTGGCGTAACAATGATAACCTTTTGTATCCAAGTACACTAGGAAATCGCGTAACAATTCACATTAATCGAGTTCTGTGTTTTCATGGATCTTGGTTTTTTCAAGTTCAATATTATGGAAGATTTGACAATAAACAATTATGGCTCGATTCGACCAAACTTTTATCCGAGAATAACTCCTGGTATAACTGGCACATTGACAGTTTCAGTATGGGAAATATGTCAAAATGTCGAATGACTGACGATTTATTCTGAGATTAATATTATTTTTTACTCTGGTTTGATCGAGTCCACCCTAACTTAAATTTAGCACTATACTCTTACCGAGCAGTAGGAGATTCTAAATAATCAAGTCACAAATAACAACAATGGCATACAGTCATATTCAAAATCAATATTGTAAAAATATCGCCAATTTTTTTTACAAAGTTAACCAATGATAAAAATCAAACGACATGAACGTGACTGTATACCAATAACAAAATATAAATGCATACCAACATCNCGCACAAAGGAATGAGACCGCTCGGACACCGAGCCCACAGCGTGGTAGGGGTGGGGTTGCCCGCTCTTTTGTTTTTTACTACTACTACGCTGAATATTGTGTGCGGATTGGGTTGTCGTACAGGGGTACTACATGGTAAATTAAATCTCGGAGGCGAAAGCAGGATAATTATTATCAAATGATTAAGAACTAGTACTTGGCATATAAAAAGCATGCCCACTCATCTAAAATCGACCTATTGCCATAGATTTTTCTCTTACAGTCGCTGATAACCATCAACTCAGGGCTGGGTTTGACGAGTGCATAGAAATAGGCGGATTGTGACTCATCTTTTGCCACTTTCTTTGCCTTATCTTGGACTCTAATAATACTAGTTTTAGCATCCGGTTTCGCGTTGATTTATTTTTGTATAGCGTTATCAATGTCAATAGCACAACAGATTTTTAAAGTTACAGTTGCCAGCAAATCAGACTAAGTACCTACATTTTTACGGCAAAATCGCCATAATCCCAACACCCACACCCACAATGTAAAGCATGAAAGTGACATTATATTTCTATCTATTCGAAATTCAAAGAATTCGACATTGGTCCTAGGAAGGTCCTAGAGCATTGTCTCCCAAAGTGAGGGGCACAAAGACCTTTAAAGGGGGGCACGGGCCATCTGTAAGAAACCTGCGACCGCTGAGAGAATGCATTCCAGACTGCTGGATACGACCAATAAATAATCTTGACTGGAGGAGGGGGTACGCGGAATTTTTTGTATGGTCGGAAGGGGGCGCGTCTCAAATAAGTTTGGGAAGTAATGTCCTAGAGTGATAAGGCACTTAAATGCCGAACTGAACTGAAATGTGAACAGTAAATTAATTTGGTACTAACTATCATAAGTTAATGTTTTCAAGGTTTACTCTGAACTGAGACTACGTCACAAAATTTGCCTTTAGATACTTTTGTAACGTTAAAATTATATAAAGCAATAACAAATATGGCCGGACAAACAGATTCTAGAGTTACTTAGTCATGATAACCAACGTTTCTAAGGACTGGATATGCCATAAATCGCAGTAACCCAGCAAATACCAATTCGCATAGCTGATATACTGCGGAAGAATCCGATATTGCAAGATATTACTTACGATAAAGGGACTCCTAGATATTTGCCATCTGAAATTGAAAGTTAGTAGCCTAGTAAGTACTCAGTAGTAGAGTTATGTAGGTAGGTACGGACCCTAGCACGCACACAGTACAGATTTGTTCCAAGATGGTAGGTACCTATTAAGTAATTAATATAAAATTAATTGCTATGCTCGGAGTTTCCCTGCGTGATCGAATCAGAAATGAGGAGATCCGTAGGAGAACCAGTGACTGACATAGCCCGCAGAATCGCTAAAATCAAGTGGCAGTGGGCGGGGCACATAGCTCGGAGAGCTGATGGCCGCTGGGGCAGAAAAGTTCTTGAGTGGCGACCACGAGCCGGAAGACGTAGCGTGGGCAGGCCTCCCACTAGGTGGACCGACGATCTGGTGAAGGTCGCGGGAGGTGCCTGGATGCGAGTGGCGCAGGACCGGACTTTGTGGAAATCCTTGGGGGAGGCCTTTGTCCAGCAGTGGACGTCTTTCGGCTGAAACGAACGAACAAACGAACGATAAAATTAATTATCATAACAAGGTGCGCATTGTAATGCTCGGTTCTCCTTCTTCACTGATGTATACTCGTTTCATATCACAAGGTGCTGTAATGGTCGGTTTTCCTCCCTCACTGATGTAGTGCTCGAATTTGTAACGTTACAATGCACGCGAATGCACCTGGTGAGAGAGCACCTTTAGGACGAAAGTTTGTGTTAAAAATAAATCTTCATACGAATGAAATAATTAAATGTATCCAGCAAAAAGTACCTTTATACCTGATTGTTTTTATCAATCTTATTTATAAGGACTTACAGGCTTTTAGTTACTTAGGGCTAATCCACAAAATTGATTAATTTTTTGCGTGTCTAGCGCCATGGGAGAATTGGACTTGACTTTGCTTCTAAGTTAATGGTTCAGTCATTAACGTTTGTGCTAAGTAACAATAATTTAAAGGTACAGTCAACTGCACATCGGGCTATAGGTATATGTTTATTGAATCGTTCATGTTCAAGAACTCTATCAAGAGACTATTATTTATAGTTTTTGTTGAGTAGCTTATTGTCTCGCGTATGATTTATTGGTTCCATCCATATTAGCGACTACAATGACAATAATAACGTCATTAACTATAAAGTTCTAGAAAAATCAAAACAATACAACTAGTTTAAGAGAGTTCAATTGTTTTGCATTTGACTACACATCACTTTGGTAGGTTTATCAAAACTTTTAGGCTTGGTTGCACCATCATATTTTAAGTTTAACAAACGTCAAAATCTGTCATACTCTATACAAAAAACGCCGGTGATCGTTATAGTTACGGTCAAAGTAAGTTGGTGCAACTCAGCCTTAAAATATTGTAAGGACCTTTTACTCAAGTGAATGTCTACAAGTCCCTTACGAGCCCTGCGTGGGTAATTTTAAATTTTCAAAAACAAAAATGGCTTCCGAAACCTCCTAAGCAAAGATACGAACAGCATCCCATCGTAAAAATGTCGGCAAATTACCGAAATTGAGAAACAGCTTGCATTCATGGCAGCATTTAAAAGTTGTAACAGTTTTCAGTTTCATTAACGGTTATACCTCAGCTTAACTGCTGTAATTATGCACGCAATTTGGCTCGTGTTTTACTATGGTTGACGTAGGCCACGACAAAGCATGGAGAAAACCGCCAGTCCAATTACATAGGAACGCAAGGACTTTAGTAGAAAATATGACCTTGTTATAATGACCCACGTCAAAAGAAACTGTCTTTTTAATCATTGAAATTGACTCGGTATTCTATGACATTGCTTTGCAAACAAATGTTAATCTCAAATCAATCAATTCACTGCTCGGTGCAAATTAATAATACTTAGGTAATTGATTCTAATAAAATCTGTTTCTATTGCCAGACTTTTAATAGTTCGTTCAGGCCAAAAATCGTTCACTGCTAGACACAGGCCTCTCCCAAGGATTTCCACAATGACCAGTCCTGCGCTGCCGGGCATAAAATCCAACGGCTATGCTATCAATCAGTCAGTTCTACGAGTTATGGTGCCCCACCTACTGCACTTAATTTTGGCCATTCTGCGAGCTGTGTCCATTACTATAGTTCTCCTACGAATTTGCTCATTTCTGAGTCGATCTCGTAAGAGTCAAAGCACACGATGAGTTGGGACGGCTCGTCGACCAAATGTCGGTGGGCTAGTACCGCGCCGAGGGCGGGATAGTGGTCCAAGCACCGACTGGCAGATTCCAGTTGAGATAAGCAGCCCGGGTCATGAGCGTCAGCTCGACGCCCGAACCGATCAGCAATAGTCGAAGAACCAGGATAGGATAGCGCCGCGATGCATCGTGTAAGGAGCTAGACTTACTGTGCGTAGGCATAGATACAGACTAACTAAGAGCTGGTGAACGCCAGACCTACGTCATTTTATAAAAGCTGAAAGTTTGTCGGCGTATGCTCCCAATATAGGATATAATGTTGGTGAATTATGAAGTTTGGGTCATCGTGACTTTAGCAGCTATCCTAAAAACTATCTGGCAAGGAGTTGGAACTGTCAAAACTGTCTGGCTGGCGTGGAAACAACTTCTAATCATTGCCCAAATATTACATAAAAATCAGATATGATATAACGTAAGTAGAATTACAGTCTATTGAATATACAGAAAAAGCCACCGTAAAAGTTAGGCTTACGTTTATAAAATGACGTAGGTCTGGCGTTCACAAGCTCTTAATCTACTTAATAGATAACTTGTAAACTTGTAATCCTATGGACCAGTGTTTTTCAACCTTTTTCATGACGCGACCCCCCTAGCATGAAAAAATTAAAATTTTTGCGACCCCCCACTTTTTTTTCATGCCTTTTACAAAGATGTTGTAGGGACCGGATTCTTCAATCTAAACAACATTTATGCATTTGTATAATTATATTTCAGATAAATCTAGCTTTTAAACTTCTCTGGCTTTTTTACTGAGGTAGTTTTTACGACCTCTCGCGATCCCTCTATAGAGGCTTCGCGACCCCCCAGGGGGTCTCAACCCACAGGTTGAAAAACACTGCTATATATTGTCCTGGCCGTTTAACCTGAGCTGACGCGTGCTGCGACTTACGCCGTAATCATGACTGATGTTAGAGTTATGCGGGAGCGTTAGCGTTTAACGCTTATGCGAAATCAAGTTTGTTGCGAAAACTTTACGCTCGGGGCCGGACTTAATTTAATTTTGTTTGAGCATTAAGGAGATAATGGGGAAATATGTATCAGGTTGCGTTAAAAAGTTACTTGCAGGTGCGTTTGAACTTTGAATGGAATGATTATCCTATACTCCTTCTAAAAATAAGATAATGTTTAATGTTCACAACTAAATTGATGGCTGATAATTTCTTTGTGATATTTAAATTCTCTTCAGTTCACTCATGTCCGTATTCACAAACGATGCTTGCTTAAGTGAAGCAGCAAATCTAAAGCACAGCATTGAATAGAGCTCTGTGATTGGTTCATGTGTTCACCTTGTGCGTCCACGCGCACTGTGAGACATCATAGTAATGTTTGTGCATACGGGCGTTATATTTACATGTCTCAAAAATAAATACCTTGCCCTACCGCTACCATGACTTTGAGCTTTGGGGCAAAAGATTTAGATATTTTAACCAACATTTCTATCTTAAATTAAGTTTTACTTACCTACTTCAGTACGGCTAGCACAAAAAACTTTCGAGTTTAAATCGTTTGCGTACTCGAATCGCCATCAAAAGATTTAGTAAGAAAACTACAACAGCGCCCTCGTGAACGTGTCGTAAAGTAAACTTAGTATGAGATGTGGTTGCAAGAAACTTATTTTGAGAATCAAAATTGTCACGTTATCGTTTAATTCGAAGATTGAGTATCGAATTTTATCGAATACGCAAACGATTCGAAGACGAAAGTTGTTCATGCTAGAGGTACGGGTCCACACATGGATGCTCTTCTTTTGGGATCACACGTATCTTTCTGAAGAATTGTGCTCACGTTAGGTAACTTAATCATCGTTTTATGAAAGATAATTAAATGTTTAAAGCACACACACAAGGTACCTTCCATTTTATCATCAAAGAGAGCGTGTAACTTAAAATTATTCTTTGTCCTCCATAGGAGTAACACTTCCGAAACATTATTTTGATGTTTAAAGAACGATTAATTTATAATATGACGGGGCTCGGTCAAAGATTCTCAAGTTTTATAATAAGGTGCATGTTCTTCGTTGATATTAATGTAGGTCAATAACAATACTAAAAAATAATATTATAATATCTGGATGTTTGCGTGAGTAAAAGTTGTTGTAAAATGTGTAGGTACCTATGACTTAAATAGTGAACTCAACATACTTAGTATAATTGGATCGTTAGAAGGTACATCATGATACATAATTATTCACTTTGGACATGATTAATGTAGCTAATCTTTAAATAAAACTAATTGAATATTACCCAATCCTCCAACACAGTATACAGCATAAAATATAGCTTTACCAATGTGTGTACCAACTTTTGGAATTCGTACCTAGAACTTTCCAATAGTGCCAACTCTACCTCAATATTATTAAGCCATGAAACTGTTACGACTTATTTAGAGCTCGTAACATTACCATTCGGTTTAATATTAATGTTTTAAAAGCGTTCCAATATGGTGTTATATGGCTCCATAAAGTTTGGGCACCGCTGGCCTATATTAAGCAGCGACCTTTGGCACCATTAATTAATGCTCTTAATGCTAGTCAAGTGTGCTAAATTAGGTATGTTAATTAATAAACTCAGCATTACCGTGTTTTAATTAAATATTTTCTTGAAAAATAAGGAGCTGGCGAGAACCGTTTTATATTTAGATACTTACGCTTTTACGTTTTCCTTGTTGGATTTTTTTTTTGTAGTGGAAATGTACAGAGTATACGTTTTTGTTGCAATATACAATTTATTACCAGTGCATTATAGGTATTTATTTAGCTTAAAGTGTTGTCGTGTATAATATTAACTAGCTTTTGCCCGCGGCTTCACCCGCGTGAACTTTAGTTTGTCACAGATCGTCATAAATTATAGCCTACATGTTATTCTGGGTTATAAACAATATTACTGTAGTTTCATCAAAATCCGTTCAGTAGTTTTTGCGTGAAAGAGTAACAAACATGTTGACATCCAGACATCCATAAAAACTTTCACATTTATAATATTAGTAGGATTTGTTGATTGGATATTTGTATGTTTCTTGGAAAGCCTTTGTCTATTTTACAAAAATAGTATAAAATAAAAACCACAAATAATGTATTATTTGATTTATTTCAAATAGGAATAAGTATTTAAAATATATTTAATTTACCTATCTAGGACAAAATATATTGTCTATATTTCACCATAAATTCCAAAAAAAGACTACACTTTAGAAGAGATTACAATAATTCAAATTATATTTTTGTCAATATTTTAACTTAGATTGCTAGTGCTTGTACCATCGGCAACAGTGTTAACTGCCCATTGCCAGTCATGTCATCTCGTTCTATCGCAAAGAATCGCCATTTGATTAGAGCGAGAGCAAAAACGGAAATGGATAGTTAACAGTGTCGGCCACACTGTTAACTATCCATTTCCGTGTGTGTACATCGACATTTAAAGTATTGGTATACAAAACAAGCCAACTTACAAACAACGTATGAATTTAGAAAAACAACTTAAACATTTTCGGTCAAAACACAACAACCAATAGAATAAAACAAGAACAGAATGTTCACAGCCTGCTGTTTATTTTAAGGGAATGTTTTATGCCTACACATTATTCTTGTTGTAGATTTTACTTAACTTAAGCAAACTACATATTGGATCTATCAATAGAAAGGAAGACAGGCACAAAAACAACTTACTAGCTAATGTCATTATCGTATACCTACGTAACTAAATAATAAAATTATAATACTTCATTCTTAAACCTACATGAGGATGTTTAACAAAAGTGGCGCGAATAAATATTGAGATACTCAAATCTCCACATAAAATAAACGTCATTTCTTTAAAGGTCTGATCAAATTGATAATCTTACTTGAATTAAAAAATGTATTACACAACTGCATTATCAAGTGAAATAGTGGCACGGCAAAAGTTACTCTCATTTCCTGTGTAATAAAGGACTACGTGCACACACACAGTATGTATACAAGTGTACATTAGTGTATATTAGTGCACTTGTATACATACTTCGATTCCTTTAGACTGAAGTTTAAATTACAATTTGCACACGATTGGAGTATAAAAATCGTATCAAATATATGCAATTTTGTGTGCGAATTGCAAATCTAACGGTTCAGATCTCCATATAAAATAAATAACTGACAGATATTGGGATGTATAGTCAAGTCTAAGTTAGTTTAATAAACAATATGAAAGATTATCTATTATTTACTGATTGCGAATTAAAAATCAATGTTTAGTTTATTTAAAAAATATTTCCGTTACAAGATTAGATTATAGTTGTCAAAATATATGTAAATACGCAACCCGAATTGCCAAAGTACGACGGAATTATATTGTGGCGTAACAATGATAACCTTTAGTATCCAAGAACACTAGGAAATCGTGTAACAATTCAGATTAATCGATTCTGTGTTTTCATAGATCTTGGTTTTTTCAAGTTCAATATTAAGGAAGATTTGACAATAAACAATTAAGGCCCGATTCGACCAAACTTTTATCCGAGAATAACTCCTGGTATAACTGGCACATTGACAGTTTCAGTATGGGAAATATGTCAAAATGTCGAATGACTGACGATTTATTCTGAGATTAATATTATTTTTTACTCTTGTTTGATCGAGTCCACCCTAACTTAAATTTAGCACTACACTCTTACCGAGCAGTAGGAGATTCTAAATAATCAAGTCACAAATAATAACAACAATGGCATACAGTCATATTCAAAATCAATATTGTAAAAATATGGCCAAATTTTTTTTACAGAGTTTTAACCAATTAAAGTAAACAAAAACCATACGACATGAACTTGANAAAAATCAACGACATGAACTTGACTGTATACCAATAACAAAATATAAATGCATACCAACATCTAATAATAGTTTCTATTGCACTTAAAATAAGATTCAATACTAAACGACAATAGATCAGATAATTGCAGATATGGCACGTAGGTAGAAACTGACTTACTGCAGCAGAGTTTTGTTGCGAAGGTTTTGGGCGGCTTGGAATGTGTTTTGCATGAGCATTGCAACTGTCATCGGGCCAACACCACCGGGCACCGGAGTGACTGCACCGGCGACTTTTTTCACTTCTGTAGACAAAAAACGGGTCAGCTTTGCACAGTAATTAGTTTCTTAGTACAAACTAGACTTTAAAACAAAGCAGAGGATAAGAATAAAATTTTATTCATAATATTTATTAGGTAGGTACTCTTTAATTTCATAGCTAACAAGTTTCATAGTTAACAAAAATCTGGAAAAACTTAAAGGTCTAACTAAAAAACTTACCTTCATAGTCAACATCACCAACGAGCTTGGTGTTTCCGACCTCGTCTGTCACTCTTGTGATGCCAACGTCGATCACCGTGGCACCTGGCTTCACCATATCTGCTTTGATAAGACTGGGAATACCTGTTGATTAAATAGTAAATAAATACACTGTATTAATTCACTCGCCTACAAATAAACATAGGTGCATAAAATTAAAATAAATATTCTATTACTTATTAATAAAGACCTCTTTTTTAGGACAGATCAAGAAAGAATATTCGCTGTCAGCGGGATTCGAACCCACTACTACGGCTGGGATAGCTGTCTCCGAGAACCAATGGCAACTACAGAACTACGATTACAGCCAGGTGAGTTATGTTTACATACAGAAAAGTAAGAAGTTATTAATAGAAAAAGTGGCCTTTCCTGAAAAAATATGACCTAGTGTCAATTATTTAAAAAATATTAGAAGGTACTGTAGTTTAATACTTTACCTGTAGCTGTGACAATGATGTCAGCATTACGGCAATAGAAGTCCAGTTTTTCCTTCGGTGTGTAGCGGTGACATATCGTGACGGTAGCATCCATTCCCAGGCCACTGTCGTGCTTCTTGTCAGAATGCAGCATCATGGCAATCGGCATCCCAACATTCTTTGACCGACCAACGACGACAGCGTTGCGGCCGAATGTCTCAATTTTGAATCTGCAAAAAAGTAGGTAAAGAACTATTGTTTCCACTGTAGCTACTTAGTCTTTGGTTTATTTTTGTACCTAAGTTTACTTTACATTTTATTTAGAAACACAGACCTTTTATAATTAATTTATACGTTTTTAATGAGTCCATTAATTACTTCTTACTGATAAACATGTAATTTTAAAAATGTTACTTTAATGAATTTTAAACTAAGGATGACATTGAATAAACAATAAGGTGAGACAAAAAGTAAATTACCTTTTGAGCATCTCAATAACAGCAAGGGCAGTGGCAGGCACAATAGTCGGCATATCCAAGCTCAGTTGTCCAACGTTGATGATATGGAAGCCATCAACATCCTTTTCCGGAGCCACAGTGTTGCAAACCTTCCTTTCATCCATAGATTGAGGCACAGGTAGTTGGACTAATATACCATCTATGGCTTCATCAGCGTTTAGCGCTTGGATCGCTTCAATCAACGCTGCTTCAGACATAGTTTCTTCATACTTGATAGTTGCAGCGTCAATGCCAACATACTTGGCCGCTGCTACTTTGTTACGGACGTAGGTGTGGCTGGCCGGGTCATCTCCAACTATTATGCAGCGCAGACTTGGTGCCCGGTGGCCAAGATTCACCCAGTTTTCGATTTTTGTTTTCAACTCATCCTTCACATCTTTGGCCAGGGCCTTCCCATCCAGGATCTGGGCCATTATCCTGACAACAAAAATTAAGGCATTAACTATTTGAATTGATTTTGTAAAGCTAGGTGTTTACAAAAATATTTACAACTGAGAAAACACAGTTACTACACAAACAAAAGCTTTGGTGTAGCCAAAACCACAACATTGAAACACATGAATAAATAAAGTGTCAAAATATACAACAGGTGCGATTAGAAAAACAAATAAATCACACATCTAATAATAATCAGCCACAATAGGTAAGCGTACAAATCACGTCTTTTTATTAATTTACCTGGCCGAGCCCAAGGAATCAATGTACGTGTGACTTCTCATCGTGGATTTCAGAAACGAACTGAATACATACTGGCAAAGGATTTGCCTCATCGCCTACTGTTGACGTACATAGTTCATTAGGTCACGCAAGACAAACAACTCGTTTTAAACGTTTGATAACAGCATGGAGTAATTTTTTGCAGTAAATGTCTGGTTCATATTGCTTTTAATTGGCTTAAAATGACATATTTAATAGGGTTATAGGTTCAAACTATATCAACATAGGTGAAGGTACGATCTGCTTTTAACCAGTGTAAAACGTGATAAAAGAGTCTTTCACTGGTTATTTCCAGTTTTAAATATCTCATAATGAGTAAGAAATAAAAGAATGTGTAAATAAGTTCTTTACTTGTTTTTACTCATTACCAATATTGATCAATAACATTTTTAGTCTGGCTCTAATAAGTGAATATAAATACATACCTTCTTAATTTCTGTTTTTATAATTATATTTTAACTAAGGTACTAANGATAAAGTATTGAATAATACTGAAATTGGATTTTGTTTACAAGTAGGTATTCAACGGTAAAAAGTTAAAGAAAAAAGAAGTAAAATTAGACTGCGTTGAAAATCTAAAGAAGATAAAGTTGGCACCGAAGCAAAAATGCCTGACTGTGAACTATATCGGAGCACTTTCACACAGTGAATGTGCATTGTATAGGTGTTAGGCCTCAGTCTTTGTTCGAAGGATATAGGTAATCACAGGAAATCATCAACCAATGTGTTTCAAACGACAGTAAAAACATCCTTATTTGCACCAAACAACAAAGAGTAACAACTAGAAGTTTTCGTGGCAATATTTCGTTGTTTTTCTCGTAATTATTGCATCATATTGAGCCTAAATTGACGTAGTTGACTACTTGTTTTATTCCTAAGTTATTTTTAATTAATCGTTATCAAATTCTACGTATTATCATGTACGTGTCTTTCAAATTAAAATATTTGTCTATATGTTACTAAGAAACAGTTTTCGTCAGCCTATTGCGAACAATTTTTTTATAATTAGCAAAAATCTCATAGGTGTAAGGTTACTTTAAATTACTTACGTATTTAGCTTTGTTGAAGAGTAACTTTTAATATAATCACAAATAATAAGTTTCTCTGTATGTTTTAGTAACTTTAATGTAATTTTACGATTAGTTTTATGTAATAAATAAATTAATTAAAACTATTTCGCAACTTCTAACCTCGCTACGTAAACTTTTTTGACGTTTTGGGTTTTGACAGGTGTAAGAAAGGTGGTGCGTGATGCGCATGCGTGTTGCGTTTTGTTTCTTAGCAAAATTTCAATAGTTTTTCGTAGGAATTCCTTGTAATAATTTGTGAAAATGACGGAGACTCCGTAATTTACTCCAAATAAACAATTAATACATAGTTCTACGTATTTATTGGCATCAAATAATTATTCCAATAACGTGATTACGTCAACCACAAAGGGTTGATTCTGCTGCTCTAAGCATCAATTTTGCAATACGAATGCTGGTAGAATAACCAGTGTTATTATTCGTTAATACGGTTGAAGATCAGGAATTAAAATCTAGAATTATATGACGGAAAATGTGCGCACCCACGTGCTAGAGTAGTAAAATCACGCCTCTTCTGCGTGAGCGCGCGTAAGTGGGCGCGGTTGTGACGCGGAGGTTATCCCGATGTCCAGTGTCAATGTTTCGACACAACAGTAATTAGCGTAGAGATATGCAATAACAACATCTTGTTTCAAAGACGTCATTTTAAGGCGTGAGTACAATAAATAATTACGTAAATTCCAATCATTTAGAATTAACCAGAAGCTAAAAATTATAGTAGAGTATGTAGATAGGCATGATTTTTATGGCAGGCAATGTTAGATAACGCACGAATTTTAAAATATGTATTTAAACAGTTGGACTATTAAAAGGAAAAGGAAAAGGCTGCCCACCGTCCCATCTAGGCTTCATGGGGAGTGCAGGTCAAATCCTTCGTTTGCCTTTGATAAATTGGATACCTATTAGGTACCTAAATGACTGATGATGACTTCTCGAATCTCGTCATCTCAGTGCAGAATCAGTAGGTACCTAAAGTACACTGCAGCACTATCCTACCACGCTGACTTGAAGTCAGCTTAAGTTGTGACTCAAGTCATAGGTAAGTTATTAAAAAAAGTGCTTTTTAATAATGTGTTCTAAGTTTTATACAGTATTGCAGATCACCTTATCATTTTGCTATCGCACTCTACTTACCCCCCGCGATCGCGTTAAAATAACACAAATGACCACAATAATAGCATTAGTAATTATAATCAAACTTACATGTTTTATGTATGAGGCACCGTGCACACTTGCCTTGATGTCAGGGAAATGACTTTTATATGCATTTTATCGATGCTTTTTATCAGATAGTACGTAAATTGGAGCGATGCGGTTTCGATGTGGAGAGCCATGATAAGATTTGTAGGTTGAAAACAATGTTTGGCGTGAGAATAATTAATCATAATGTTATTAAAACAATTTATATTCAAAACAATGTTACCTACATATTATTTCACTTAGGTACACCTACCTAATTAGTTACAACAAAATGGTAAATTCATCATCATCATCATCACTTCAGCCATAGGACGTCCACTGCTGAACATAGGCCTCCCCTAATGCTTTCCACGTTGATCCGTAGCGGCATGCATACAGCGCTTCCCTGCTACCTTTACGATGTCGTCGGTCCACCTGGTACCATTACCATTAAATTATTGCGCACGCGTACCTATACGCACCAATGGTAAATTATATATTATTCTCAAAAATTTATTAAGTACCTAAGTACCTATTTCCGGAAGCATTTTCTATTTAGAATTCATTTGGAAAGGTTTGTTTAGGTTTTAGGTATTTTCAATTCTTATTTACTTAATCTGACAAGAAAAATTGAACCTGAGACCTGAGAGCTACGTTCACTAATCTATCGATCCATGAATATTATTCGTCGTTAGAGATCACATAATTATGTTGATTTAGTCCTGAAACGACCAGGCCTTTAAAACTATAGCAGGCCTACTTACTTTCATAGTCAGCAGGTAACTTATTTTTAGTTAATTAGGTATCTAATCTGCGTCAGAGCAGAGTGTCTGCGTCGAAATATCAGTTTCGTCAAAAGAAAAATACATTCTAAAAAGTCCCGTTAATACGATACATTAACAATTTAACTTTATCTGTTTTTTCCAAAAAAAAACTGTTTATTAAAATTCAGAGAAAATTTTGTTTAAGAACTTTAAATATTTTTGTAATTTCAAACACAACAGCGCGTAAAGCATCAAAGTATCTGAAACTTCTGAAGAATCAAAATTTAATATAATTTTTTCTCTGTTTTCGGGTAGTCTTCAATCCCGCAAGTTTGACGAAGTTGCTTCCCACTCAGATGGCTAATATTCAATTAAAACTTTTTAATTTCTCTCGAACCCTAGCAATATTTTTTGTTTACGCGCACCGTGCTCGAAAATAAACATTATGAAATCCCAAATATGTTATTTAGAAGTCGCTTAAGAATATAAACACTTTGAAAAGGTGCTGGGTATTTAAGATGTAACTTTTTTAGGAATATTATTGTTTTTTTACTTTTAAAGTACTTCAATGGACTTTTTAATTTAACTTAAAACGAATCTATAGTTTAAGACAAAATTTTATTGTACCTGCCTTCATTTTAGCCTTTCGTCTTTCCCTGGGTTAGGTAAGCAGCTTTTGTTGACGTTGTCGCAGTGACAGTACCTAGTCATAAAGTAGGTTATCTATAGTCTGGTCGCCGAGCACGTAGAATTTTGTCCAATGACCCCAAGCTACATAACCTTATCGCTCGCGCGTAATTATTTACAACTTTTACAGACTCTACCAATGGTATCTACCTACTAGGTACGCGTTCTGCATAGATTTAGGCCCCATTCAATCGATGTGATTGGAATTTGGAAACATTTGCAAGGAACCATGAAGTACCGTATTATTAGCTAAATCAGCCTAAGCTGGTATAATTATAATCTTGTTATGACCTTTTATCTTATCACATGGCCTAGGTGAATAACATTGCCTATACTTGACCTTTAGATAATATTTAGATTCTTAATGTGCATAGTAACTAGATCGTAAATAAGAGCTATATCCTGTATAAAATATTAAACAATAATAATAAGATAGCGGCCTAAACTATTTCGGAAACGTATTTTTGAATCATTCGAATTCCAAATTTCATACGAAACCGCACAAAATTTTATTGCATGACGAATCTTTTTACAGATTCAAATGTCTTCATTACAAAATGTTTTATATTCTAAGAGAGATCATTACATGGTGTTTGTTGTTATGTGCAACAGACTTTTGACTGGAGTTTTTCCATGTCAAACAAATTCAAATAAAAGTATTTTCAGGAATCACATCAACTGTACGGTAGGTAGGTACGATTGGTACTGGTCTAGAGCAAACCAAGACCACCTACATACCTTTAGGTAGGTAGGTACTATTACAAGTCATCGAACCTAAACCTACGTCAAAGCCTAAGATAAGTCCTTCACCTTTCGACCGTAGCACCCATTGTAGCATCCATCAATAACGAATACAAATCGGTACCATTTTACAGTCATTAATCATGTTCAATCATTTTATTGTTCGTTATAATAACTTACTTAGTCGTTTGTTTATTTACTGATTAATACCTTAAAGCACTTTGTACATTTGTATACATATAGTTGTATATCTCCGAGTGGTCAGTTGCAGTACAACAAACTGTCACTGTAAAAATAAAAGATGGCGTGGTCGAAGTTGGAGTCTGCACGCATAGCAGACGGTCTGCGCATAGGTGGAACATGTCGGGAAAGGCCTCGCTACACCGGCTCCCACCTATGCTTAGCGAGACGGAGATGGTGGATTTTTAGTGGGTAGGCCCCTCCCTTCTGGAGGGGAGAGTCCCACATAACCCGCCGCCTGACCACAGTGGCGGGTATGCAACTCAATGCATTTTACCACCGAAAAAAAAAGGACCTTAACCACGGCAGTCCAGTTTTGCGGGACCCAGTAATGCAGGATTCCGTAAAACTGTCGTGTGAACAAGCAATTAGTGTTTATTGAATTGAAATTTGAAGTTTTGAACGGATCGGTTTTAGCGGGATATTGCAAAAGGGATGTAGAACACGTAGGTACCTACTACTAAACGGAATCCTGTAAAAAAGAGTTCCTGCAAAAAAATGGGTCGTCTCCGTGTGGAAGAGCCCTAGTCTATCGCTTTCAACCTCAATCAATCAATAACAATATTGATCATTGTTGTGTTTCGGCAGTTGAAGGTTAGATAGCAAGTTCCTCTGTGGTTTTTTACCCGACTGCACCAGAAGGAGGGTTATGTTATTTACGGGACAGGAGGTAAACGATGTTGGGGACGTGGTTGGGGATTTCAGGTGAAGCTTGTATTCACCTTCGGCCTGATCAGCATTTTCCATCAAATAAGATGCGAGCCAAGAGATTCTCCGTAAAAAAACTTATTTTCGTTTAGACTGACGTCCAATTCATGCGTCCAACAAATTAAAAAAAAACTAGTTCTATAGTAGGCCATCTATCATTCACCTATTATATCAGTAGGTCTATATAAAATCTTACTCTATTTTAACAAGCAAGGTAGGTAGTTATCAAGAAAGGCCAGTGAATCAATATCCAACATGCTATAGACTTTATTACTAGGCTTGCGTGTCTCACCAACCTTACACGAAAGGGTGCAAATGATGAACTGTTATTATCATGGTACACCATCTATCAGTAGATAAAAACTTGGTAACTGCCGTGACCTATAATCGAGTAATCACTATTAGGGGTCGACTACAAAATCATTTCGATTTATTGATTGTTTTTGAGAGAGAGAGAGAGAGAGAGAGATAGTTTCTCTCTCTCTCTTACGCTTACCCCCTTACTAATAAAAAGTTGCAAGCTTGTTGAACACTGTTTTAAATTGACATTTCCATACTAAACGTCATTTTAAAACACTGTTCAACGAGTGTGTAATTTTTATTAGTAAGGGGGTAAATTATGCCTTTAGCTTGTGTAAATAAGTCCTGAAATAGTCAAGTCAAAATTTCTTTATTTGTTTAGACTAATAAATAGTTCTTACAAATCGTCATTTTGCTCTTAAGGAGCCTCTACATGTCTCATAATCTTTTTACCCTACCAGCGCTTCGAGACCAAAATTTGGCAAGTGCTGAGAAGAAGCGCCGCAACAAACTCAGTCACCACTGTCTGCCGGTTAATATAAATAAATAGAAAAAGCAGTAGTAGGTACATTTGATTCAGGAGCAGTTCACTGAATTTACCACGCATTCTTGTATGATGTATCTTATAAGAATGGGTATACAAAATTGCGTCAATACTTAAACATACTGAAAACATTAGCTAATTAACATCATCATCATTTTAGGCATTGGACGTCTCCTGCTGAACATAGGCCTCCTCCAATGATTTCCAGACTTTACATATTCTAACTTGATAGAGATGATAAATAGAGACCCAATGGATCACAGTATGTGAAAAATGTGTATTTAATAATAAAGATAACCATTTTGGTTTTTAACATTTAATTTAGGTACATACAAAAGAATCGCATTACGAAGCCATGCAACATAGTATGCGTATAGGCTTAATGTGAATTTCGTACGATGCTTTTAAAAAGCTTTTTGTAGTGGCAACCAAAAATACGAGCGTTATTTAGTTGTAAGGCAGCGCTAAGCGGTTTTTAATGTCATCCTCTGGGCAATAAACGCTTTATATCGAGCGATGCTGGAGTAGGGAACCGTGATCACTTGGAAGGGGATGTAGTTTTAGTGTTCATTAAAGGTTTGGAGTGTTTAATTACTGTCGTTATTGAAACAAAACAGGTGTAGGTCGGTTTAGCACGTCTATTTCAAAGCCAACATCATATTTATGATTATGTATGTATAATATCTATGAAATAAAGTTTTAAGGTCCCATTTATTGTTTGTAAAGAGATTTGTCAGTGAATGTTTATTGCATCACGAAAGATACTTTAAAGCGTTTTAAGGACAAGACTAACACTATTAAAAATTAAACCTATAAAACCTTATTTAAAATCTCAACTAGCTTTTTTTCTCTTACATTCTATTTTTAAAATTACCTGTCTCCTGTAGATATTCATAATTCAAGCCAAACAAAACATAATCGCTGATCACGATTCTCTTTTTTTTCTTCGACAAACGATCATCGATATTTAATTTTAAAACTATAACATCGTCCACCAAGAAGTTTTAACCCCTGTTCGAAAAATATTCACAACTATTCAAAACTTTTTATTGCGGATCAAAAGTCAGTAAATGTGAAGCGGAACAAAAGACAAGTGCTTAGTCGCGGCCCATCAAGTTTTACTGCACCGGCAATCGATCATCGCCCTTGTTTCATAGCCTTTTACCTTTCAATGATGGGGTCATGTAATTTTCATAGCAATTCGAAAGTTCAATTCTGTTAAGTAGGTACCTACATGGAACAAACAAATTGAGGTATTTTTCAGAAAGAAAACCTTGCGGACTGTGGGATCGTTTAAAAAGTACGTAACAAAAAGAATCTCTTTAACCCCTCGTGGTTTAATCTAAGTATGATTTTGTTACGTGTGGTTTCACCACAATAGTCAAGTCCATCGTCCGGGATCGAACCCGCGTTCCTCAGGTCACATCGCTAGTGCGACACCTTCACCTTTCGTAGCCTTTCAAAAAGTAGATATTATTTTAATTTAGAAAGAAAGAAAGATACATTTATTACAATGGATATCACACAAATACAGGCAATTACATACATGACAGTGGCACATAATAATGGAAGAAGAAAAGACATAAAAACAGTAGTTAGTAAACATTTTAGTTAGGTACTCCGTAAATTACATAATATAAAACATAAAGAAAAACGTTCAACGAAAGTATGCGGCAGTTGCTCGTTTAAAAAATTGCAACCGTTTCAAATTCCAATTTCAAAACAGACTAAGTATTCTCGGACCATTCCCGCCGATCAAGAGTCGCCAGTGTCAAACCGAACAAAAGACGAGCGCCTGGTCGCGGCCCATCAAGTTTTACTGCACCGGCAATCGATCATCGCCCTTGTTTCTTTGCTCTTGCCTCCCAACGCTCTTCGGGGACATTTTTAGCAATTTATTCGAACGTTTTTTTAAAACGAAACGTATTTTGTTATACGAAACGCAAACACTCGAGACAAATACACTTTTTTGTGGATTTAGGGTGATGCATTTAGATAGGTATGTCAAGTAAACTTCTTTTTAAGTTTGATTATATAACGTACGAATTTCGTTTCATAAAAATACAAAATATAGTAATTTGGGCCTGATCTGAATTCGCTATTTAATTTTTTATCGACTTGTCTTTTACTTTGAGTTTCGAATGTTGTTCCAACCGTACTGTCAAAAGAACCGTTAAAGCGAAATGCCTTTTATAAATTAGAATATTATTCACCGCTCGCAAAAAGGGGTTAACTTTAAAATTTCCAAAATTAATTCATCATTCGACATTCCGCCTTTTTTCTGCGTTAACAAGTTTTCTTAATTAGTCGTTTCAAGAGTTCTTCATGGAGTATCCGAAGAGTGTTTTAATTTGTTCCCGTATTCATTAAACGTTCTTTTGTGAGTTGTTGATCTTTAATTTGTCGTAACCAAAGTTAGGTACTTTGGTTACGACTGCGACTTGCGATCACACACAATGAAAAGGTAGTATTTTAAAGCAAATTAAAAAAAAACTGTGGCAAAGCCATCGAATTGAACCTTTAATCATAATTAAACTTCCTTTGGCGTTGTTTCACGAAAATTGCATGGGTAGGTAGAGGTATTATTTCCATGGAAGGTTGTTTTTAATTGTTTAAATATCAAGGAAAAACATCTGCATGTACCTATCTACATGAATGTGTAACAATGATAGTCTTGTTAGATTTGTTAAGATAGGTAAATTGGTTTACAAAAGTATTAAAATTCTTTGTAGGAAAATATAGCGGTCTGAGAGAAAGCACAATCTTAATATGCAACTATTTACGTATTATAACTTTTAATTAAAAAGAAAACACTGTGTTTCATACCAGTGGCACCTACTTAGTGCCTACAGTATTGCCAATTATTTCTTATACTATTTACATTGTAGCAGTATGCCCAAACTTCCCTAACTCCCATATCCAAAATGTAAGGAGGTCCTTTATTATTCTTTACCGCAAATTGGAAGCACATACTGGCAAGTTTAGTTGTTTGCGGGTATTTGAAAAAGTTTCGGCATGAATATGTGAGTGGCTAGACCGTTGAACATGTAAATAACTTTATCTAATGCCACTAATGCTGAACAAGTTAGCTTGCATGCTATTTCATTTTTTTTAAGAATGGAGTTCATTCTTGGATTTTTAGTGGTGCTGCCATGATGGAAACCGGGCCTTACACGGCCCCATCTAGTCCCGAACTAAGCAAAGCTTGATTATTATTACCTACCAGGTAACGGATTTAAATACTTCAATACTTTTTTGTATTAATATACAGGGTGGAATTTTGTAATGCCACCTGGAGGAAAAGTAATCTTAATATTGTAGATAGAATTTTTTTCTCAAAGAAAACATTCCTTTATTTTTTAAAAGAAATAGAACTGCATTCAAAGATTTTCAAAAATTTGCTTGCCACACCCGGGAATCGAACCAACTAAAGTCTGTTAAAAATGACACCCTGTATTTTTATTACATCGATCGTTATGGTTAAGTATAAGGATGAAATCTCTCTAACAAACTTGATAAATCAAATGAAAGGAAAACCATGAAATCTTAAATTATTTTGATTATGTTACAGAAAATCGTATGGTATGGTAGTGAATTTAAAAAAAAAATCGAAAATTATTGAAAGCAGTTCTCTTTCTTTTAAAAAATAAAGGAATGTTTTCTTTCAGTAAAATTTTCTATCTAAAGTATAAAGAGTACTTTTCCTCCAGGTGGCATTACAAAATTCCACCCTGTATACTCTTACATAATTTAGGTAGGTACACATACAGATAAAGATTTATATTATGTATTTTTGGACACATGTTTCCTGTGTGATTTCACAGAGTAAAATAAGACCACTCCCACTCCTGTACCACTTTGGATGCCTTAAGAGCCTACTACAGAAAAAGATATTTGAACATTTCTAAGGCCCTGATCAGTTTCAACCCTTTCAAATGAGTCATCTTTAAAACAAAGTCCTAAGTGCTTATTTGCAAACTTATCTGGTTATAACGTTAAGTAAAGCTGACGTTAATAAATGCCAAACGATTTTCATTTTGTATTCACAGTTTTTCAACTCCGCGCGGTCCGGAGTTATTGCCTGTTTTTCTTTAGAAGCCGGTGAAATCTGAACTTTTCTTATAAGTGTAGAACTGAAGTTTCTCGGCAGGAATTAATACATTGTTTATTCAAGTCTTTCCGCCCGTGTTGCTGCAATCTTCGAGAAAACTAATCAGCCAGTCGACTGCTCTAACGACAAGGGTGGGCAGTCGTTGAGATGACAGCGCGAAAATCGTCGGCATCCACTAATTATGACCCTTATGTACCACTATATTGACAAAGTTCTCCGTCTTCGTACGCGATATTGGAAATGCATCTACCATCGGCTGATCTGACATTAGGCGTAGTCTGGCTTTGATATATATATTTGATATTAACTGTATTACCTTGACAATCAGTTCAAAATTGATTAAGTACTAGAAAATTATTTGACAGACGATTTCTACTCTCGTCAAATGCATTTGAATTAGCCCACAGGTTATTTTATGTTCCATTGTTTCTCGTGGTTTGTTAGAGGTGGAAGTTAGTTTTGCTTTGTAAGTTTAGGTTTGAATAGTTTGAGCTAAAAGAAAATGTTTGCACAATGAGCTCTAAGTAGGTAAAATAAGTAAAGTTTCTTTTGTAAGTTATTGTACGTGGTGGCGGGGTTTGAACCTGAGTTCTCGAATTAACTAGTCCGATATTGGCTATTCAGCTTAGAGTAGAGTTCGTTCGTTCATTTCAGCCGAATGACGTCCGCTGCTGGACAAAGGCCTCCCCCAAGGATTTCCACAAAGACCGGCGTCTTACGCCGCCCGCATATCCAGGCACCTCCCGCGACCTTCACCAGATCGTCGGTCCACCTAGTGGAGTCCACCTAGAGTAGAGTATCATAGATAATATCAATAAGTTAATTTTAGACACCGAAAGTCTTATCGGACTTTACGTGATCAAAATCACTTGATTTATTTTAAGACCTTTGCAGCATTAAAATAAATTTTCAGATCCTTTAGAGATGATTCGTTCCCCATTCAGACTTTCATCCCTTTTTTACTCCTTTCAAGATTTATTTTTGTGACAAAAGGTACGAGTAGTCTTACATAAAGATCCTGTACCTCTAGCATGAACAACTTTCGTCTTCGAATCGTTTGCATATTCGACAAAATTCGACACTCAACCTTCGAATTAAACGATAACGTGACAATTTCGATTCTCAAAATAAGTTTCGTTCAACCATTTCCCATACTAAGTTCACTTTACGACACGTTCATAAGGGCACTGTTGTAGTTTTCGTACTAAATCTTTTGATGGCAATTCGAGTACGCAAACGATTCGAACTCGAAAGTTTTTCGTGCTAGCCGTACTGTTTCGTTTCCTACAAAAAGTAATTAAAATTGGATAATAACCTTAGTTTAAAATATTAAGAGCCATTTCACAAAAATATTCCGCGCGAATTTAGGTAAAAACTGTCAACGCAACGTCAAAAGAGTAAAAAGAACGCTGAAATNCAATTTGAACGATTATTTTTTTGTTGAATAGGTACTATCAAAAGGGTGGTTTCATGCGAATTTGAAGAAAATATTTCACCCCCAAGGGTGGAAAATTGGGGATGAACTTTTTTATACGCAATATTTTTAATTTTTAGTATTTTTTTGTGTTCACGCATTAGAAGTCGGTTTTATTTTTTTAAAAAGTTAATTATTTCAGAAAGAAAACCTACTTAGTTAAAAAAAGAATCTTGTTAACCCCTTGTGGATAGGTAAATAAATAATATGTTTGTGTTGCAAATGGTATATAATAGTCCAGTGGCGGCGGGGATCGAACCAGCCTTCTTAGGATCACGAGTCCGACACCTTCACGTTCAGCTATAAGTAGTCGCTATAAAAAGTATTTATGTACCATCGGTAAACTATACTCTACAATAAAACGTTCAACCATCCAACGCGGCAATTGCTCCTTTAAAAAATTGCAACCGTTTCAAATTCCAATTTCAAAACAGACTATTCTCGGACCATTCCCGCCGATCAAGAGTCGCCAGTGTCAAACCGAACAAAAGACGAGCGCCTGGTCGCGGCCCATCAAGTTTTACTGCACCGGCAATCGATCATCGCCCTTGTTTCTTTGCCCTCGCCTCCCAACGCTCTTCGGGGACATTTTTCGCAATTTATTGGAACGTTTTTTTAAAACGAAACGTATTTTGTTAAACGAAACGCAAACACTCGAGACAAATACACTTTTTTGTGGATTTAGGGTGATGCATTTAGATGGGTATGTCAAGTAAACTTCTTTTTAAGTTTGATTATATAACGTACGAATTTCGTTTCATAAAAATACAAAATATGATAATTTGGGCCTGATCTGAATTCGCTTATTTATAGTTCATTCAACTTATGATGGTGATTTAGACAGATAAAACGTTTCGTTTTATGATTCTAACTTTCTACGAATAAAAATATTGAGTTGTAAAAATCAATTACTTTTGTGTGTTTTCATCCTTCCAAAATATCAATCACTAATCTTTCTCAATTAACCTTAACAAGAATTTCTAATTATTTATTAGTTTATTATTTAGAAAAAATTGTTAAAAAATATTAAATGAATTGCTTCTGCGTTAGTCGGAACTTTTGCTCATAGGGATGGGACATAAACAATCGCAATAAATCAGTAATCGGCATGGTGGTCATCTTACCATCGAATCACGATTATTATCTCAGGCAGGTCAAAGCTAAGTCAGTACGTGTGCGTTTGCCTTTGATGACGGTTTTGTTTTATGCGATTTCTCCACGTATTGTTTGTTATTGTTATTTTGATGTTTTATTGAATAAAATGCATTTATTTAATTCTTTGTGATTTATTTTGTATCACTAAGAATATTCACGTTTATTCCATTTCCAGATAGTTCAAATTCATAGATATAATTTTGATCAAGATTTAAAAATCAAACAAATAAATGGCGATTAGATTTCTATAGAAAATATTCTCGATTCTAAAAAATATCGATTAGGTTTATAAGGAGCGCCTCACTAAATAGATCTTACGCTGAATGGACTATAATTTTTTACCGACTTGTCTTTTACTTTAACTTTCGAATGTTGTTCCAACCGTACTGTCAAAAGAACCGTTAAAGCGAAATGCCTTTCATAAATTAGAATATTATTCACCGCTCGCAAAAAGGGGTTAACTTAAAAATTTCCAAAATTAATTCATCATTCGACATTCCGCCTTTTTTCTGCGTTAACAAGTTTTCTTAATTAGTCGTTTCAAGAGTTCTTCATGGAGTGCCCGAAGAGTGTTTTAATTTGTTCCCGTATTCATTAAACGTTCTTTTGTGAGTTGTTGATCTTTAATTTGTCGTAACCAAAGTACCTAGCGATCACACGCAATGAAAAGGTAGTATTTTAAAGCAAATTAAAAAAAAACTGTGGCAAAGGCATCGAATTGAACCTTTAATCATAATTAAACTTCCTTTGGCGTTGTTTCACGAAAATTGGGTAGGTAGAGGTATTATTTCCATGGAAGGTTGTTTTTAATTGTTTAAATATCAAGGAAAAACATCTACATGAATTTGTAACAATGATAAGTAGTCTTGTTAGATTTGTTAAGATAGGTAAATTGGTTTACAAAAGTATTAAAATTCTTTGTAGGAAAATATAGCGGTCTGAGAGAAAGCACAATCTTAATAGATAAGTAACTATTTACGTATTATAACTTTTAATTAAAAAGAAAACACTGTGTTTCATACCAGTGGCACCTACTTAGTGCCTACAGTGTTGCCAATTATTTCTTATACTATTTACATTGTAGCAGTATGCCCAAACTTCCCTAACTCCCATATCCAAAATGTACGGAGGTCCTTTATTATTCTTTACCGCAAATTGGAAGCACATACTGGCAAGTTTAGTAGTTTGGGGGTATTTGAAAAAGTTTCGGCATGAATATGTGAGTGGCTAGACCGTTGAACCTGTAAATAACTCTATCTAATAATGAACAAGTTAGCTTGCATGTTTTCATTAAGTTGCAATAATGGAGTAAATTTTTGAACTTTTACACGGCCCCATCTAGGCTGCCCAAAACTAAAAATAGGTAACTTGAACAATGGGTTATCAGGTGACGGTGATAAAACTTGCAATACTTTTTGTTTTAAATACGTCATACATACTCGTATAAATAGCACAAATCTAGAATACTTAATACAAACATTATAATCATGGAAATAAAATTAAATGTTATTCTGGAAGAGTAAAAGACTGCCAGTCTTTCCGTAAATGGTGTAAAAGGCGAATAAGGGACAAAATTCGAGAACTTAGACTTCTCCTAAGCAGACAGACAGTGGGACGATTGTAAGGCTGTAAGCCCAAATCAATCCTCCTTGTTCCTGCACTCAAATTTGGCAAGGATCGAACCAGTATCTTAGCTTTCAATTGTTTATTTGTCTATATTAATATGTTTAAGGCTCTAGTCAGTTTAAATTGTTTCAAAAATAGGTTACCTTTAAAATAATTAAAGACCAAAGTGCTTATTTGCAAACTTATCCGGTTATAACGTTAAGTAAAGCTGACGTTAATAAATGCCAAACGATTTTCATTTTGTATTCACAGTTTTTCAACTCCGCGCGGTCCGGAGTTATTGCCTGTTTTTCTTTAGAAGCCGGTGAAATCTGAACTTTTCTTATAAGTGGAGAAACTGAAGTTTCTCGGCAGGAATTAATACATTGTTTATTCAAGTCTTTCCGCCCGTGTTGCTGCAATCTTCGAGAAAACTGATCAGGTTATTTTATGTTCCATTGTTTCTCGTGGTTTGTTAGAGGTGGAAGTTAGTTTTGCTTTGTAAGTTTAGGTTTGAATAGTTTGAGCTAAAAGAAAATGTTTGCACAATGAGCTCTAAGTTTGTAAAATAAGTAACTTAAGTAAAGTTTCTTTTTTAAGAACATTTCACGTGGTGGCGGGGTTCGAACCCGAGTTCTCAAATTAACTAGTCCGATATTGGCTATTCTGCTTAGAGTAGAGTTCGTTCGTTAATTTCAGCCGAATGACGTCCGCTGCTGGACAAAGGCCTCCCCTAAGGATTTCCACGAAGACCGGCGTCCTGCGCCGCCCGCATATCCAGGCACCTCCCGCGACCTTCACCAGATCGTCGGTCCACCTAGTGGAGTCCACCTAGAGTAGAGTATCTTAATGATAATATCAATAAGTTAATTTTAGTCACAGAAAGTCTTATCGCACTTTACGTGATCAAAATCACTTGATTTATTTTAAGACCTTTGCAGCATTAAAATAAATTTTCAGATCGTTTAGAGATGATTCGTTCCCCATTCCGACTTTCATCCCTTTTTCACTCCTTTCAAGATTTATTTTTGTGACAAAAGGTACGAGTAGTCTTACATAAAGGTCCTATTTCGTTTCCTACAAAAAGTAATTAAAATTGGATTATAACACCTTAGATTAAAAACATTAAATAAATTTTCACATTTTTAAACGAGCGACAGTACGAGTATGTGGTTTGATAGAATTAACAAATCAAGTTTTAAAAACTTTATCGTATTTTCCGAATTGAAAAAGGCATTTGCATATAGTTCACATTAATGTTTTTTGTATTAAAATATTCTGATAACGAAAGTGTTATTTCGATATAAATGCAAATGTTTAAATTCAGGCGATTGTTTAATATCTTTATGGATGAGGTTTTAATAGAAAAAGTGCGTATAAAATCTTTCATTTCGATTAAAATTCATAAGAAGAGGTAGGCACTTATCATCATCATCATCATTTCAGCCATAGGACGTCCACTGCTGAACATTGGCTTCCCCCAATGATTTCCAGAATGACCAGTTGATAGCGGTCTGCATCCAGCGCCTTCCTGCTACCTTTCTGAGGTCGTTGGTCCACCTTGTTGAGTCCTACGCTGCGCTTTCCGGTACGTGGGCTCCACTCCCAGAACCTTATAATTTTATTGAATTATCTGTAGTTTTTAGTTAATGAATTTATGTTACCTGTCTACTTACTTATTTGCAAATTTTGCAATACTTACTCGACAGTGTCGTCAACCTGATGATCGCAGATCGCCGCAGACTGCAGACTACCGCATTCTTTTGTTTTCCTACCGTTTCAGTTCTCACCACGCACTGTCATAGTCACAAGCAAGTGACAGGACCTTACCTTACTCGCCAGAGGCGCCAACTGTGAGAAAACCCTCATCACCCAAAAAAAACATCCATATTTCAACGGATTAGAAAACAGTCCATCCAAAAAAAAAAAGATTTCAGTAAAGAAATAAATTCCGTATAGAAAAATCTCTCCGTTACAATAAATTCGATTATAGGTATACCCGAATTTTCAGCGCTAGTACGGTCCACCAACAAACAAAGGGATTCGCAGTTTGGCTTTTTGAAATCTGATAACTTGGACATAAAGCTTTGAAATGCTATACCATTGAAGAACTAATAGAAGTAAAAGTGCGATTAGAAACAGAATACTTGGCTCTGTGTGCCTATGCTTGGTTAAAAAATAAAAAATGCAGTGTGTGTTAGATCCTGATCAGTGTAAAGGTGAATTCTGATTTAGCAAGTATGAGATTCAACTTTGAAATAGAAAATCTTACTTTTTAACAATGTGGAGGAGCTTTTTGTTGATATAGCAAAAAGTTTAAGATGTCGTAGGTGAATTTTCGGTATTAATTTTTTCCATCGTGTGAGACACAAAGGCTGAATCATATTGAAGAACTGCTACCTGCATCAGTTTTTATCCCATCTGGGAGTAGAACCAAGGAAATCCAGTATGAAAGTATCCACTTGAACCCACAAATCAGGGGTTCTTCGCAAAAATCTCAGTAACACATTTTGTAAAATAAATAAATTCATAGCAAATCTCGCCCGCAGTATCAAAATTCAGAAATCAGGTTACTATGTGCCCTTCCCCTAACTTCACGAGCTCCAAATTCCGCCAGTGACGTCAAAGCCGAATCGTATCGGACCCCTGATAGGTATTCGTACATTTGATTAATCAACCATCAGATAGAAGATTTGAATCGACGATTCCCTGATGTAATACAGCTATTTGATTTTCGTGTATGGCTTATATTTGTGTAAAGACGAAGGTATTAAGTTATTAAGGTATCTTAGCACTGTGACTTTTTGGGTTTTGTAAATACGGATTAATTTGCAATAAATTCTTCTATTGTGATGTTTAAAAATGTCAATTTAATAATAGTGCATCAATTTTGGCCCCATACAGTGCTTATATTTAGTGGTTCGTCCTAAAGATCCTGACAAAAAATATTTGCAGCCATCTTACTGCATGTCACGTTTTTGTTTTGTTGCTCTGAGTTTTAAAAGCTTAACAGAAAAACTTGGCCAAAAATCTGATTTGGAGAAATTCAAACTCTACATGTTCCATAACTACACGAATACTTGGTTCTGTAGTCTGTACTACTCACTTACTAAATCTATCAACACACAGCTCAAACTCCTGAAAGGTACAACATATAATATGACGTAGGCATCAGCTAAGAAAGGATTTGCCAAAATTCACCCCTTAAGGGGATGAAAGGGGACGAAAAACGCGAGCAAAACCATGGGTAAAAGCTAACCAAAAATAGACTGAATAATTGGGAACCTTAACACACGGCAGATTACAGCTCCCGTAAGATCTGGTCCAGTGAGCCGGCATCGCGACTAATGTTACCAACTGGATGCCTCTCATGGGTTTTTTCTTTTATTTGAGCACCTGGTCTGAACGCAATGTAATTGCGTACAGAATATCCAATACTGATTGTTTTTTGTCAAAAAGTGTCAAGGTTTAATATTCTCATTTTTGAGCACCTGGTGTATTTGGATACAGAAAATCCGACACTGGTTATTAGAACGTGTCAATTCGTCATCAGGATCACTCTTGGTCTCTACACTCTCGTGACAAAAACACGATCTTCTTTAATTTATGAGCTAGTTCTAAAGACTCATATAATAATTGTTAAGAAAAAATAAAATTTTAATAATATTTTTAGGCTCAGCATTTATCACATAAAAAAAGATGGGACTCAGTGACCACCAGGGCCTTCAATAATGTTTTTCATGATATTTTTTGTCCTAAATAAGAATTGGGCCTGCTGAATTAAATTTGTTGTTCTCCTTGCGAGGGTTCTACAAAAGCGGCGTGTGCTAATGCGTGTCATGAGTTTACACACTCTACCGCCCTTTGTATTACATGCAGATTATAAAATTACTACGCGTAAACGAAGCTTCAAAAAATAAATACCTGTAAAGAGGAAATGCGAGATTTTTTTGCGAATCGGATGATAGTCTTCTCTTAACAGTCAAATCTTGGATAATTGAGAGACGTTGAAATATAAAAACACTTCATTCTGACCCTGAAAACATTTTTTTTTTATTATACGTGTAGCTATGCTAAGAAGAACTATAGGGGAGTCGCATCGCAAACATAAAAAGAATGTCAATTTGAATTGGAATCTTCTGTGCCAATTATATGAGACATAATTTTTGGAAATCTTTGAATGCAATTTTCTTTATTTTATAAAAAAAAACCGGCCAAGTGCGAGTCGGACTCGCACACCGAGGGTTCCGCCGTAAAAACGTAGCGGTTTACAATTTATGACGTATTAAATCAAATTACATACTAGATATATAGTTCATTGGCAATCGATATTGAAGTCTCCCACAACAATAAGTTTATAATTATTAAAAAAATATTTTAGGTCATGTAAGCAAAAATAATATTTTATTGTCGGCCGTTTGGTGTAGTGGTTCAGAACGGACTTCTATGCAGCTATGCCGAGAAGTCCCGGGTTCGATTCCCGGCCGGGCAGAAATTGAAATGATGAATTTTAGTTTCTGTGACGGGTCTGGGTGTTTACTATGTATAATATGTATGTATTTACAAAAAAAATATGTATTTAAGTATGTTTATATCCGTTGTCTAGTACCCATAGTACAAGCTTTGCTTAGTTTGGGACTAGCAGCGCAGAGTAAAATGTCCAAGGATATTTATTTATTTATTTAATATTTTATGTAACTTCAAAATCATTTTCGCAATTTTTCCTTTATCTGTACTATACTCGTATAACGTTGCTTCGTGCCGAATTTCAAGATTCTGAGTTCACGGGAAGTATCTTGTAGGTTTTGATTCCCTAGCGTGTGACGGAAATTCGTCTAAGGTGTCGGTATAAACTGCAGTATCTTTTGATCGCGTTAAGTTAGAAGTTTGATTTTTTCACTGCTTAAAGGGACAATAGACCTAGGTATTTGGTATTTTCAAGCGTCTAACTTAAGCGGTTTAGATTTTTCATACAAAAGGATTTTCCCGCTAATTCCTGTTCCCGTGGGAATTCCTAAGTATACTATAACCTGCCCAAGAGTATGAAGAATAATTGTACCAAGTTTCGTTAAAATCCCTCTAGTAGTTTTTGTTTCTGTAAGGAACATACAGACGGACAGACAGACAGACAAAAATTTTACTGATTGCATTTTTGGCATCAGTATCGATCACTAATCACCCCCAGATAGTTATTTTGAAAATATATTTGATATACAGAATTGACCTCTCTACAGATTTATTATAAGTATAGATTAATAAATAATTTATTTCAGACTTTCATCCATAGTAAAAACTATTGTAAAAACGATAATATTCAAAAAATTATATATCTCTATCATCTTACTTCTCCCATTTTATTCTATTTACTTGCTAATAATGTCCTGAACTGTTGTAATGAATATTTTGTCAATAAAGTTTGTATTCCTTTTTTTCATCTATCTATTCCATAAGGCACGGTATTTTGTTCCTAAAAATACGGTTATTCAATACTATATAAATACTACTCCTGCTTCAATAGATTGTTTGAATGCGCCCATTTTAGGTATCCCTGGTGAAATAAAATCCATGCAATTTTGACAGCTCCATTCAACTCTATGGAGTTGTGTTTCCGCGTAAGCTACGGCAGGCCCAATGGTAGCACAAAACAATAAATAACACGGACTTTTTCCTTCAAATGTCATCCATCAATGTACACTCGTATGTAAAACTTTTACTGAACTGTTTTAGCTTTTAAAAAATCAAATCAAAATCAAAAATATTTTATCCAATTTTGACCACTTGTGGCGCTTATGAACGTCAAATACAGTAAAAAAGGTAGCCCTTAAGGGGCACTGTCTTTACATCACTCCTTTAAAGAATGTGCTATATTAGCTTGATGTGTTTAATACATTGCCACAATAATAGTTAAAGAAAATTGATTTTAAATAACATTCACCTTGCTTAATAACTTCTTTTTCTAACTTAGTAGGTAGCCTCTTAAAATTTAGCCACTTTCTAAAATAATAAAATGTTAGCCAATTTTAAAGTAAAGTATCATAACTTAGGTAACGCAATACTTCGACCTCGTCTGTAATTGACAGGTAGCCCTCAAGGAATTGTAATACTTTCAATTCAATAAGTCAAAAAGTAAAGGGTAAGAGAGCCCTCTAGGGGCAAATTTTTGTGTAAAAGAATTATTACTAAAGTTGGTATACTAGAAATGGCTGAACTATCAGTGTGCTTACCATGAGTTTACGTTAGGTGAGCTCGCTAGCGAGTGCGTCTTAAAATCTATGTAGAAATTAGTTCTTTACCGTAGCCACGAGGGGCTCAGTCCAATTCGTCATACATTTAAAGTAATTTTTTTACGTAGTCGCTAGCGAACACACCTAACGTAGACTCATGATAAGCACANCAAGGTTCTGGAATGGAGGCCGCGTACCAGAAAACGCAGCGTGGGTCGTCCACCTACAAGGTGGACCGACGACATCGTAAAGGTAGCAGGGAAGCGCTGGATGCAGGCCGCTACCAATCGATCAAGGTGGAAAGCATTAGCACAGAATAAATAATAGTAGTACCTGCATTAGGGGAGGCCTATGTTCAGCAGTGGACGTCCTATGGCTGAAATGATGATAATGGATGATGATACGTGTGGCTATGCTAAGAACTATGCCTGCCTATGGCCTGTGGTCTTCATGGTCATCGATCCTATCAGTGTAATCTTTTTTATTTTGTTGCAATGTGTACTGAAATTAAAACTGCGAGAAACAAAGGATTTAAAATAAAAGCTAACTAAATATCGAACAACATGTACTGACTTGTGTACAGCTGTTTTTGTTGCTTTTGTGTTACGCTACTCACTCACTGTGTGAACACTAGTATTGCATTCACGGTTAACTTAGTTTTTTTTTTGTAGGAGCTATGTAGGTAAGTATTACCAGTATAACATAGGTATAGCCTGACCAGGAACATAAAAACCCTGTCATAGAGGCGCGTCAATTGCATTTGATAGTGCAACACTGAGTACAGTCGTACCTGTGTTAAATTAATAGGCGAACTTTATGTATCAGGATTCAGGGTTACGGGCTAATTTGATAGTTTCAATGGTATGAAAAATTAGTGATGACAACAGAGGGCGTATCGGCGGGGGAGCGCGGGGTCCCCGCGCCTACACATACTCGTATACGCTGCCGCAACCGCGGCCGCCGCTCACTCACTCCGTACGACCATCGCGCGCGCATCTTAATTTAATCTTGTAATATAACCAGTTCAAAAATACAGTTTTTCATTATAAATCTCCTGTAGGGTTCGAAGTTAGGCTCAACTTAGACCTACGGGGGACAAAAATCTCAACCGCTTAAGTTAGACGCTTGAAATTTTCCATGCAGGTACCTAGGTAAACTTAAAGCTTAGTTACAACAGGATTCCCACGGTAACGGGAGTTAGCGGGAAAAAAAATTTGTATGAAAAAATCTAAACCGCGTAAGATAGATGAAGGGGGTAAAACGGGATCCACGCGTACGAAGTCGCGGGCGGCCGCTAGTTAATAAATAATTTATTTCAGACTTTTTTATTTCAGACTTTCATCCATAGCAAAAACTATTGTAAAAACGAAAATATACAAAAAATTCTATATCTCTATCATCTTACTTTTCCCATTTTATTGTATTACACTTGCTAATATTGTCCTTATTGTTGTAATGAATATTCTGTCAATAATAGTTTTCTTCCTTTTTTCATCTACCTATCTAAACCATATGGCGCGGTATTTTGCTCGGATGTATAGTTTCTGAAAATGTGGTTATTCAATCCTATATGAATACTACTCCCGCTTCAATAGATTGTTTGAATGCGCCCATTTTTTAGGGATCCCTGGTGAAATAAAATCTATGCAATTTTGACAGCTCCATTCAACTGTTGTGTTTCCGCGTAAGCTACGGCAGGCCCAATGGTAGTACAAAATAATAAATAACACGGACTTTTTCCTTCAAATGTCATCCATCAATGTACATTCGTATGTAAAACTTTTACTGAACTGTTTTAGCTTTTAAAAAATCAAATCAAAATCAAAAATATTTTATCCAATTTTGACCACTTGTGGCGCTTATGAACGTCAAATACAGTAAAAAAGGTAGCCCTTAAGGGGCACTGTCTTTACATGTCTCCTTGTCTTTTTTTTTACAAAATACAGTGAATGAATATTTTTATTGTAATAGACCCTATTAGCACATGAGTAAAGAATGTGCTATTAGCTTGATGTGTCTAATACATTGCCACAATAATAGTTAAAGAAAATTGATTTTAAATAACATTCACCTCGCTTTATAACTTCTTTTTCTAACTTAGTAGGTAGCCTCTTAAAATTTAGCCACTTTCTAAAATAATAAAATGTTAGCCAATTTTAAAGTAAAGTATCATAACTTAGGTAACGCAATACTTCGACCTCGTCTGTAATTGACAGATAGCCCTCAAGGAATTGTAATACTTTCAATTCAATAAGTCAAAAAGTAAAGGGTAAGAGAGCCCTCTAGGGGCAAATTTTTGTGTAAAAGAATTATTACTAAAGTTGGTATACTAGAAATGGCTGAACTATCAGTGTGCTTACTATGAGTTTACGTTAGGTGAGCTCGCTAGCGAGTGCGTCTTAAAATCTATGTAGAAATTAGTTCTTTAACGTAGCCACGAGGGGCTCAGTCCAATTCGTCATACATTTAAAGTAATTTTTTTACGTAGTCGCTAGCGAACACACCTAACGTAGACTCATGGTAAGCACACAGATAAGATTTATTGAAATAACCTTACAAAATGAAACCACAAATTACTGTTCAAATACCATGGATGTAACAAAATATGATTAATATTTCATTACCGTCATGGACGTTCGTAACATTTTCACGATCGCCTCCATTATTCAATAAGACAACAACTATGGGACGGTAAAAAAATAATCAGTTTCGTTATTTGTAAAGGCTACTTCGGCGCAGCTGAATTATTGATGGCCGACGGTGCGGTGCGCTCAATCGAAACTCGACACGAAAAGGTCTCGTGCTCGTAAGTCACGATGCAGGAGCGTTCGAAATAGTGACGTAACTGGTCTTCTTTTGGGAATAGACCCCATGACTACCGAGTCAAGAGAGTCTGATTCTCTTACTACTGGATCAAGAAGGTGCCTTGCTAGAACACTGAGTTACAGAACATCATAAAGTCTTGTCAAACCTCCGGGTCCCGTGTAGGCCAGACCCTCAATCTGCTTGGGAAATTGAGAGAGTCGTACCTACTCCTGAAGTGGAATGTTTTTTTTGTCCACAACGTGAGAGCTCTTGGCCTGTGGAAGCGATTTTCACCCTGAATACTCGACCACAGAGGAACTGGCTATCTTGCCTCCAACTGCTGGAACACAACAATGCTGTTAACATTTAGGTATAGTTGTTACAATTCACGAAGGCGAGTGAGCTTTACATGTGTGGTGACTCGCTACTGTTCGTTTTTGAAAAGTTTTGATAGACATTACACTATCGGTATGTGCATGTAAAGGTACACACAAAAGTAAAGCTCACTCGCCTTCGTGAGTTGCAAGAACTATACGTGAATGTCACCCACTATGCAGGAAATCTATTGTCTAGTCTTGGTCACAAAACAAAGAAACTTTCAAGCTTGCTTGCTACTTGCTAAACTTGCTTGCTGCTTAGTAGCAAGCATGGTTCAAGTGGACTCGCGTAACTCAATGAGCCCCATAGCGTGGCCAATGGTTCTTGAAATTCATAAAATTTATATGAGAAACGCTAATGTTACACCACTTTTATATTCATTTCGGCAATTAATTCAGATGACTCCAACAAAAATCGTTGTCTACAAAACATGTCACAGTTACAAATGATGTAGATTTATAGATGTGACAACATTATCGACCCTAAATAAACATTATTTTAGAGGAAGAAATATTTTTTCTGTTGGTTCAAAATAACTTCTAATACTTATACTACTTTTTCCGTAAAAATCTTAATACCTACCTAGCCTACTATTTATACGAGGACACTTTTGCCGTGAAAATAAATAAAGAGGTGAAATAGGGCATGAAAATTTGTGTGGGTGTGATTCTCATGTAAGGGACCTGTTCTCTCACATTTTATACCTTTAGTAAGATACTAGCGGCCGCCCGCGACTTCGTACGCGTGGATCCCGTTTTACCCCCTTCATCTATCTTACGCGGTTTAAATTTTTTCATACAAATGTTTTTTCCCGCTTACTCCCACTCCCGTGGGAATTTTGCAATATCCTGTTGTAACTAAGCTTTAAGTTTACTAAGGTACCTGCATGCCTTTCAAGCGTCTAACTTAAGCGTTTAGATTTTTCATACAAAAGGATTTTCCCGCTAATTCCCGTTCCCGAGAGAATTTCGGGAATTCCTTTCTTAGTGCACCTCTACGGTACCTAAGCTACGTCTCTTCCAAATTTCAATTGCCTACGTTTAGCCGTTTAGGCTGTGCGTTGATATGTCAGTCAGTCAGTTTCTCCTTTTATATATTTAGATAAAAAACGATAACCGGTGTTTTTTGTATGGAGTTTGACAGATATTTGACGTTTATCTCAGTTAACCCTAGATAGCTAACGTTCATAGACTACCATGAAAAGCTAACCATTCGACTTTTTGACGAGTATATTTTATTTGCTTATTTTATTCAAATGGGTTTATATTTTAATTAGTTTTATTGTTTTATTTTAACTTTAGGGTATAAATTAAAAATAATTATTTGAAAAATAACATTTACTAAAGTTTTAATCACTAATTTTAAATGACACCTATAATAATGAGGCACTTAAACTTACAAAGACTAAATTAGGAACTTTTAAGTAGAAAACATTTTTTTTTTGGGTTAGTTTCAAGAACACATATCAAGATTAGTAATAAATGACAAATGACTTAAATTTTTTTGGCGCAAGTTGGCCAAAAGTCAACCGAATGCTCCCCAAAAATAGGAGCTTTGCAACTGTTACATTGGTTCTTTGTCATACGCCTTTTTTATAGGAACACAAACTGCAGCTTTTTCTTTTCCTTACAGTGATATTTTCAGCTGTCAGAGAACTTCTAGAACCTGATGGGGTTGCAACTTGACCTTCACCTTGACCTTCACCGCGCTCTTTTCAAAATTTCCTCACAAATTTCATCAGTCATAAAGGAACGGAATATTCTAAAGGGCTTGTAATATGTTTGAGTGAACGACCTGGCCCTCTAGTCGTGAGGACGATATTTATTGCAGAGGTTCGAGAAGAAGCATGGCCATAAAGGCCATGCTGACCACACATGACGATTTTTGCCTCGAATGTTATTATAAACTTGACTCAAGTCAAGTTTATAATAAGGTTAGACTCTGATAAAGTAGAATCTTCATGAGACGCCAACTGGAAGAACTTCTGAAGGTGATCTTTCATGTACTTCATCATTGTCAGAAGGTTCATCGTGAATATCACTCTGCACGTCGTCGACCAATTAGTCGTCTTCATTTTCACTTCCAGAAGAACAATCCTCACCACAATAATCATTTTCTAATGCACGATTATTTCTTCGTCAGTGATAATCGACCTCGTAGCCATTTTTCACAATTTATGTAATAACTAAAATAAATAAAAGCAAAATCAAAGCAAAGCATAAAACATAACAAAGAAACAAAAGTTACATAAAAGCTAACTATTCGTCAAAATGACGAGCATGCACCCAATATCTCGTAAACAAAATTACTTACCGGCTAAACACGACCATCACACGGCGCAGTCTAGCGGTCACAAAGTTGGCGCGAAAGCACAAAACCGTACGCACAATAATTAGAAAGATACAGGATGATATTTGTTACGTGGTCGTCATTTTGACGAACGTTAGCTATCTAGGGTTAAAGTAAGATGGTGCAACCCAGCCTTAGTAGAACTAAGTAAAATGATTGACAAACTCTCATCAGAATTAATAATATTTTAAAAATTGATTCCAAATCAGTTGATTTTTTCTCGTACTCTACACACTATTATAAGTATTTGATATACGGAATCAGATTATTTAAAATTGAAGAGTGAAAAAGAAACTCATAAGAAACGTTCCGTTTTCATTTCCGGGAAATGGTTCGGCGATGCAGTACAGAAACATAGCACAAGTGCAAATAAGACCTGAATGCTTTAGAAATAACGTGCATTTTTCATCGATTAGAGATGATGTACATATGTGACATGTCTGGTCTCGGATTTCCACCGTATGTCGATAGCATAAGGACTGACTACCATCAAATTTTGATTCCTGAAATGGATATGTCAAGACAAACGAGTTCAAATAAAATAGAATATCATAAGTAGCTTAGGAGTTCTTTCCTCCTATAAGCATCTAGGCTCCAGAATAGGCTAGTTTCCTAAAAATAACGTCACGGGCCTCTTCTTATGAACTTTGGCGCGCTTTATTTTGAATCAATCATTAATTTCTCCATTGCAGTTTACAAATTGTTGTTGGATGCTCTTACCCATAGATTTCTAATCTAATCCAAATTCATATTTGGCCTGATGTAATCAATGACTTAATTTTTCCTTTCAATATTTCACCTCATTCAGAGGTTTGGTTGTTCGAAGGCTCTGAGTGAATTATACGTCACATTATTTACAAGAACACCTTTCTATGATTATTGAATTTACACTAGTGGTATTTATAGCAGAGAATCCCAATACTTCATCAAGTAAGTTCCATTTAGCAGCTTGAAATTAACACACAAACAATACTAGGATAATTCCTTAAGTAAGTATCGTTCGTTGCCGAAAGCTGTCATTGAAAAATTCATACGAAAATCCTTCGGGAAAATCCTCTCAACTTCACCAAATGGTTTGAGAATTTTAAAAATTGACATTAAACATTTGCTAAAGTCGCCCAAGCAATATTATACGGGAGGAAATTAAATCTGTGATGACTGCTTGCCGACAGGCGAAAAGAATTTCAATATCTGAAGCAAAAACTGTATGAAAAAGCCGGAATATGCAATAGTTCGGAGAGAAACTCTTGTGACTCATTAGTTAGCATGTAATAGAACAATGTTTTAGAGCAAAATTTAATATTTTCCATCGATTTCTGGTCTTTGAAGTTGAGGTGTTGAATTAAGTACATACTTTTAACTGAATACTTCTCCTATTTAAGTAAAGCTTAATTAAAACCTAATTTTAGTTAAAGATATGAGTTTTCTAAGAATAAGACCGCCTCTTTTAAGAGTAGGCACCTGGATAGACAGTGTAGCGAAAACGTTGTAACTTTGTTTTGTAGAGAACTAGCGGCCCGCCCCGGCTTCGCACAGTTGAAATAGAATTTCCTGGATGTTCTATTCTATAATATGCATGTTTTATGCCTATGAACTTTCCTCTTGAGTCACTTTATCTATTAAAAATAAACCGCATCAAAATCCGTGGCGTAGTTCTAAAAATCTAAGCATACATAGAGATAGATAGCGGAAAGCGACTTTATTTTATACTAGCTGTGCCCGCGACTTCGTCCGCGTGGAATAATGACTTTGGGTAGGCACTTTTATTAATTTAGTCTAATTATTTTACAAATAGCTTTTGCCCGCGACTTCGTCCGTGGAGAAGTCGAAAACGTTCTCATACGATTATTTTTAAATGTTTTAACGTTATTATCTAAATGTTTGAATACTTTTAAAATATAAAAATCAGGTTAAATAAACATGAAAATATTTTTTTCTTATATTTTATGAATATGCAGCTCGGCCTTTGATCCGGTGAACGAAATCGAAAACTACACCTACCGCAGTATTATTGGTAAACTTTTTTTTATATTTTCCTACGGGTGCTAGAATCACCAAGCTTCCAGCATGCCACTGGCCGTGGGAGAAGGAGCTTTTCCTCAAGACTACTCCCACTACCTCAAGGGCCTCCGCCAAAACTCTCGCGCGAAAATGAGTTTATGTATACAGCGCAAGCAGGTGCCCGCGGCATGACTTTCATGCATTACTATGCATTGTTGGGCGAGCGCACGCAGCGGGCACCCACTCCGAGGTTAAGTGGAGGCCCCTAGAGTATGGTAGTCGTTAACATGACGTCATGATTGTAAAAAAATGCACTAATGAGTAATTAATATCAACTTTGAAGCAAATCACCACTAAAATAACTTTCTACCCCTTTTTAACATAGTTAGGGGGTGCATTTCACTAAAATACGAAACACGTCTTCCATTAATTCTGTTATAGAATGCTTATGCAAAATTTTAAGTAGATTGGACGAAGGAATCTCGTTATTTCATACAAACTTTGCCCCTCCTTTTTACCTCCTTAGGGGTAGAATTTTGGAAAATCCTTTCTTATCAGATGCTTACGTCATACAAAGAACACACCGTCCAAGTTTCAGGTCTTTACGATCAGCGGTTTAGGCTGTGCATTGATCCATCAGTAGCGCGCGTAGTACTTGATCATTATTTTGCTGCGATGTGATTTTAAAACTGCGATATCTCCTAAGATATTTATTGAAATCGAATGGTGTAAAGGGCAAGAATGTTTAAAATTAAATACTTGTGGTGAATAATTTATTTATTTGGATAAGGATTAATATCATGTTTATAAAAACACCTTCGCAAATAATGCATTATTTTAAAACAGATTTTTTTTGCATAAAAATGGTTACTATGAGCCAACCTTAAAAGATAGACATATGCTTTCGCGGACTTTTTTAAAGAACTTTTAAAGGGGAACAATCCTGTCATACATGATTTTTGCGAAACTTTAACCGTTTACGCAGCGTCAGCTCTCAAAAGGAAAAAATTCACCGATTTCAAATATTATTGATTGGTGCTCCGCTCCTATTGGTCTTAGCGTGATGATAAATAGCCTAAAGCCTTCAGGAACTAACGAGCTATCCAACACAAAAAGAATTTTTCAAATCGGTCCAGTAGTTCCTGAGATTAGCGCGTTCAACCAAACAAACAAACAAACAAACAAACAAACAAACAAACTCTTCAGCTTTATAATATTAGTATAGATGTATAGCAAAGATAAAGAAATTGTATTTTACTTATTGTATTGAACAAAACTGTATTAGCACAATTCTCGGGGGATTCCCGGTAGGTAGTCTTTTGTTTCTGAACACCCACGTGTAGAGCCATAGAATATTCAATACGTATCTGAAAGCTACCCTCAAGGACATAGTATTGAGAAGAATACTACTTCAGATAAACGTTGGCGCTTCAGTATGGCTAGCACGAAAAACTTTCGAGTTCGAATCGTTTGCGTATTCGAATCGCCATCAAAAGATTTAGTACGAAAACTGCAAAAGCGCTCTAGTGAACGTGTCGTAAAGTGAACTTAGTATGAGAAATGGTTGCACGTAACTCATTTTGAGAATCAAAATTGTCACGTTATCGTTTAATTCGAAGGTTGAGTATCGAATTTTGTCGAATACGCAAACGATTCGAAGACGAAAGTTGTTCATGTTAGAGGTACAGTTTCAACTTGAAAGTGATGTTTTCGAATCTCGGTCCGTTCATCTCAAATTCTGAACTCACCAGATGCACTAAACTTTCAAGCAACTGCCAAATTGATGTGCACACTCTCAAGATATAACGCTGGACCAGTGCATTATTATGCAAATTTATACAAGTCAGTATGAAATTCAGTGGAACGAGCAAATGTGTTTCCAGAGTTAATACGAACACCGCGAAAGGTTCGTACTTGCAATGACGTGTCTTTTGCTTCGAATCTACATAGATTATAGAGCACTGAAAGTTGTCGCGAACTCGAATGAATGAATTATGTTTCTTATCTGCGGCAATTTTGTTGAACCATTCACTCAAACTAACAACTTTTTTTTCTTAGGAAATATCGAATTTAAGATTTCTTTTTTTTAACAAAATAAATAAACGCCAGGACAAAAGAGCGTAGGTATGTATGAGTCACACCATTGTAGTCCACGAAGTTACATTATAATTATGTAATATGTTGTTTGTGTTACCTACCTATTTAACCACGTATTTAGGGACGTATTAGTATTGTTTTCCAAGTTTTAGCTTTAATAAAATACGCAATATTTTACTTGAATACCTTCTGAAAATTTCAGGACTACCTTCATGTCATTTATTAACTGCTTTTTGTTAAACTACACTAAAACCTTCCGCTAAATTCATCGAAGCATAATCAAATCATTTCTCAAAGTACACCTTTATTTGAAGCTCTTATTTTCACCAGCATAAAGTTTAGTTTAGGTTATCAAACCGTATCGATCCTAAAGGAACAACTGATAGACCGGGTATGGACTGATTTAATGAACGAATGAATGGATCCATTGAATGAACATTCATGAAAGGTTGGGAATCACGCTCGCTTCAATGGATTTATTAACGTTTGCGAAAGGTAAAACTTTCAGAGCCTCTTTTTTATTTAACGGTGCTTTGAAAAGCTCGTAAAAAGATGTACCTATCTTTGTGAAATTATATTTTGCGATGTTGATGAAGTTTTAATATTAATTTACCTACCTAGTTAGTAATTTAGTAAAATCTTAATTTTTACAGATAAGACTAATTTTTGTAGTTATAATTAATCGAACGGCTCTAATAATAGAATAACTGTTCCTCAAAAATCGTAAGCTCTATTTTTCTTAATTAAAAAAAATATCTTTTTCTTAATTTTCTTTTACTACCTACCAAAACCTTTTTCAATGTAATGTTGTGCAATGTCTAGCTTGCAGAAGTTTAAGGTTGTGTTTTAGTTGCTAATAGTAAACAATAAATCCAGTAAACGCGGGTTAAGGTGTAACCCGCCTGGGGCGGAATTCCATAGACTTCTTAGTATAATTATGTATTAACAGACATGCTATCAGAATATTTTTTTTCCCCATTTAGGTAGATACCTCTGTTAAATTAGAGAGAGTCGTCCTTATGCAATGGAGACTAAATACCTCAGGATGATGATGATGAATGAATATCAAATTACGTAAATAATAACGTCATAAACGCCTCATAAAACGATTTTTGAGTGTTAGTTTGTAGTACAATCTTCGCAAGCCGCGCTGGCTATCGATCTTAGTTATTGATATTTATAGCTATAGGTGCTTATGTCAGTCAGTGTCTGAAGTATGCGAGCAGCACGGGAAGGTCGTCACGGTCGTAAAGGAGGAACGTCAAACGTCAGAAAGACTTCAAATGTGTTCAGATTTTTATGGTCTGTCACGTGTCAGTGAGACTTCAAATGTGCTTCAGGAAAGGCTTCTGCTAGTGGATGGCTTACTGAAGATCTATCAAGAAGATGAAAATATTCCCCGCCTCTTGCCATCCATACTAGCGAATGAAAAGTCGTACCCACATATTTACCAGTACATTGTAAATACACATATAAATTTATGAAGACATTTCAACAAAGATACAGAAGAACAGAAATCTTCAACTCATGTCCATTGAAAACACTCAGAAAGTACTCCTGGATAAAATGAAAAGAAATACAAAGAAATATTTCACTAAAGATTTGGCCGTAAGGATACTATCCGAAGCCGTTAATTCTGTTTGAAAAAAAAAATGTGCTTCAGATTTGTATTCTCTGTCACGTCACTCCTTTACCGCTTCCATACCTCAGGCATTGACTCGAGTTAAGTGCTAGACCTGTTTACAATGTATTATTTCAGCACAGACTGTCTAATATCACATAGAAGTCTTTGCGTAACTCTTAACTTGTGATAAAGAGAGACGCGGCGAGCGGAGCGAGATCCAAGCGACTCTACAGTGGTATCGTGTCGGATTATAATGTTGGCACTTTTTCTATTTGTTTTTGTGTCAAAAATATCTGGGCATACCGGTGCAGTAGTAAAACTGATGTTTGAGAGTAGAAATAAAGGATTAAGGCGAGGAAACTCCATGTATGTCACTTAAATCACTCTAAATTAGTCCAGTAGCTCTAAAATTCATGGTGTGAAACTCAATAAATACCTCTACTCATTCTGTATGTAAAAAGTTCTCAACTGGCGACCACAGGCCGGAATTCGCAGCGTGGGCAGGCCCCCACTAGGTGGACCGACGATCTGGTGAATGTCGCTGGCAGAACCTGGAAGCGGGCAGCGCAGGACCGTTCGTTCGACCGGCCTTTGTCCAGCAGTGGACGTCATTTGACTGAAACGAATGATTGAACGATTCTGTGTGTACAATTTTCTGCAAATGAAAAGGGCACCATAAAATCCGTGATCTAAGCTACTACAGCGGATTTGTGCCCACTGTAGCGTCCGCGTGTCGCGCGACAATGTGTTACGACGCGACGCTATCTTCTGGCAGCCCGCGTCCGACGCGTTAGCAGCGCAAGCGCTCACACTTTCTGACGATTTTATTACACATTACAAAACTTGGCTCCTAAGAAATTGTCTCCGCTTTTTTCATTAGTTTCAACGAATATCTTAAACAGGAGCAGCTTTGGAATACACTTTGCTACTTTATTTTGAGAAAGGAGATTCTTTTCATAACAGTCACACTTAATTACTTAGTCATTGTTCTAATATTGACTTGAAAATGATAGTGTAATGACACTATAGGTAGCGGCCTGCGTCCAGCGCTTTCCTGCTGTCTTTATGATGACGACAATAAAATTCTGATTAAAAAGTTCAAATTTTTATGTTCCAAATAATAGTAATAGTGTTTCATCCCACCTTAAAAAGACAACAATAATAAGGATTTTCAGGATCTCAAAATATGAATCTAGTTTTAAAACATTGTAATAATACACTCAAGAGCTGAATCTGGTCTCAATAATCAAGGCTTTAGCTCTTACATTTATGCCATTTCAATGCCACACCATCAGGCCAGCGGGTTTATCTGTAAGCCGGCTTTGAGAAATGGATGCATACGACTATAACGTACTTTATTATGTACGTACATAATGTACGAATACATTTATCATAGTTACCCATTAGTTTTGACTGGATTTCATGTTGTATTAATTTATAGAACAGCAACGATTAAGCTCAAAGTTTATGATTTTTCTTATGGTCGAGTTCGGTTTATTTACTAATCTTAATGACATAAAAGATCCTGAGAAGAGAAGTGTACCTATCCAGGATTATAATATTGCTATTCTGAAGTGCAACTTTTCTTACAATGCCAGAATTTTCAGAACTTGACATAATTCTTTTTTTGATAATAGATTATTTCAATGTATCATAAAAAGGCTAAAAAAGAAGAAAACGGACCATTCTAAGTAGGTATTAAAAAATGGCCATTCTTTTATTTCGTTTCAACTATTTCACAAAAATGCACCGCCAATGTTTTATTTTGATCTATTCCGTCCGAAGCGATTCTAACTAATGGCATCGGTATTTTATATTTTATTTATTTAGGTTGTTTTCCAAACGGATTTAACATTTTCAGTCCCAAAACCAGATCGTAGGTATTGGACGTATAGTAAAATTTTTTATTCAACGTGATTTGAATAACTTGTATAAAACTTAGCATATTTCTGTTTTCTCTCTTTTTTGCGTACCATGTAAATCTAAAGACTCAAATACATTTTTCTAAATAACTAGGTAGGTATTTCTTCCACCTCCACCACTGCACCAAATCGCACTGATTCCTAATTGAGGTATTGCCTGTGCCCTGCAGTGAGAGATTGTAGGCTTTTGTATAATTATTATTTATTATGCTTCAACCACACCAACGCGTACAGATCGCCATCGCCGGCGCGATGACAGGTCGCGTGAACTGTCAACGGGTCGCGCGACCTGTCATTGGCCTATGATCGCGCCGCCATCAGCGCGATGGCGACCTGCACGCGTGTTGGTGACGTTGGTGTGGTTGAAGCTTTATACCAGGGATGTTAAAGGATATGAAGTTTCGGTTATGGATACGGTTACGGATATGAAATCATTTCCGATTATCCGAAAGTTTCGGATAATTTCGGTTACGGATATTAGAATTTAAAAAATTAAAATAGCAAGATGCTGCGCGACCCACATAGCCACTTTATGTACTATGACAAACCTATGATAAAGGTATGATAAAAACAGGCGGGGATATTAGATGGTGCCAGGGAATGCCAGACAAGTAACAAATATTAAAAATATTATGATAAAGACTCCGCCTGTATCCGAAATTATCTGAAACTTTTGAATCGGTTTCGGTTACGGATATCCATAACATCCCTGTTTTATACCTATTTATTTATACAGAAGTAGCAAAACGTTGTATAATCCTATCTACCTCACTGTTAACCATTTAAGAGCGGTAACACATCCCACACTACGACTTGTGGTTCTAAAGCGGAAACGTGATTAGCCTGAAGACACAAATTACTGTCCCCTGATTGGGCACCTTGATAGGCTATTAACGACGTATTGCCTGCAATACGGTTACAGTTTTATTGCAATAAGTCCCACTAGGTCGAATCCGAATATGCGCAACCAAACAGGTTGCCGGTGGTCTAAGGTTTAAAATGTAGGCTGTTTCATCATCATCATTTCAGCCATAGGACGTCCTCTGCTGAGCATATGCCTCCTCCTATGATTTCCACATCGCACGGTTGGTAGCGGCCTGTATCCAGCGTATATGTACCTATATCCAGGTAGACTGTTTAAATGCGATAAATGGATCTTCCTTCAGGGATTCTATCTCCTTTTCAGTCATGGCAGTCCACTGCTGGTCTCATCAGGAATCCCACAAAACATAGCCTCCCGCGGCTTCCGCTTCAATCCACCCACTGTCAGCTATCTCTGCGAGGTCCTTCCATCGAGTAGGTGTGAAAATCTATGTAGTTAACACATTCGAAGTTACTGTTTATTTGTTACCTTTTAAATCATGGAACCCTGATGATATTGGTGTTGATGAATTTCGTAACCACTAGGTACTATTTCTCACAAAACATAGGGGATCAATGTTTATTTCTGAACCAATGTAAAACTCATCATAAATTACATTTTTGGTAAGAAATAGTGTTTTTGCTGCGCCCGCGCGTACATCTGATTCTACCAATCGTAAGCTTACCTTTGAGGCTTGAATATGCAACTCCATAATTCAGGTTCCTACAAGGGTGTTTTATAAATCTTAACGTTGTTAAGTAACGCTTACCCCATGACTTACGGCACACCCCCAGTAATTGGATCGGGCCCCTACCGGCCACAGTTAAAGCTAGCCTTAATTGCAGGAACCACGCCAAGATTTCCCCCGAATCACCAGCCGGCCGCGCGTCCCGTAATTAAACTATGTACTAATTACACTTTACACAGATAAACTGTTTTTATTGGTCACACTTGGAGCCGTATGAACAATGTTTGGGAGTTGTACGAGGCGTTAAGCTAAATGAACTTTAGTGTTTTGGCTCTGATACAAAGGGATTTTGTAGATAATGTAAAGTAGTGTTTTACTGGCGGGATGACAATTTTGTTTGGTTTTCCAATAGTAAATCAGGTAAGGTTTACGTACCGGAAACCGCAGCGTGGGACGTCCATCCACAAGGTGGACTGACAACATCGTAAAAGTAGCAGGAAGGCGCTGGACGCAGGCCGCTACCAATCGATCAACAAGGAAATCATTGGGAGAGGCCTATGTTCAGCAGTGGACGTCCTATGGCTGACATGATGATAATGATGATGATCACATAGGTATAATATCATTATTCAAAGGTTTGCTCTCCTTAACAAACAATCAATCAAGTCTAGATACTCAACTTATTAAACTTACCATAATAGTGTCAAGAAGAAATTTCTTTGACAATTGTCATCTACGAGTATTTATAGATTTTCGAAAGCACTGCCCTTACTATTTATACAACATACGCTCCTATGCCCATTTTTAAGTACATATTTACAAGATCTAAGTTAATATAAAAATTACCTGTCTGATACGTGTTTGCTCTTATCTGATTTGACGGTTTGTTTATCAACGAATAAAAATATGAGTCGACCGTTCTAAATAGGGCTGCTAGCTTTGAAATTGAACGTCTAGTTATAGGCAACTCTAACCAGTATTTATTTTAGAAGTAGGATTTAATTCAATACCTAGTGATTTAGGGATCAACTCTGAACATTTTTAGGTTACATACATAGTACCTATTCGGTTCTTAGCGAAGAATTTATGAAGTTTGTATATTCCTAACTTTTTTTCGTTGGCAACCCTATTTCTGAATGCCTGAGGCAGAAGGTGAGAGCGCTTTGATTCCATGTAACACAAAATACGGGATACAAATGATTTATTTTGAGTTTTCTAATATGGTAACATCTCCACAATTTGAAAACTGCTCACTTAGCCTAGGCGCAGACCACCAATTTTTGTCGGCCGATAGTTTAGTCGGGCAGTTAATACTGATTAACGTATGGGCATGTATGGAAGTGCGCAAATTACACCGATTGGTTCTTCATACAAATTAGAATCGGGCCCAACTATCGGCCGACTAAAAATCGGTGGTGTGAGTTTTACTCACGATTGGAAAACTGAGTTACTTTTTAAACACCATTAGAATATAAACTTTAGCAGAACCTATGAATAATGGAGTAAAGAATATTAAGTTTTGAATAGAAACCATGTCTCTGTAAACGTTGAGTCACAGGGGCATCTCTGTTCAATGATCATAGATAAGAAGATATCACTGACTCACTCACTCACTCACTCATCACGAAATCTCAGAAACTACAAGTGCTAGGAATCTCAAATTTTGCATTTTGTTCCTTTTAGAACGTAGGTGCTCACTAAGGCTGAGTTGCACCACCAAACTTTGACCGTAACTGTATCGATATCCGGTGATTTTTGTTTGTTACAGTCAAAGTAAGATGGTGCAACCCAGCCTAAGACTTATTCCCTTAGGCTAAGACTTATCCCCTTAGGCTAAGACTTATCTACGGGGGCGTATGAAGTCAATAAAAATAATTCTATTTTATGAGCTTAAAGAACGACTCTATCAATTATGTACCTACACAGGCACTTACTTAAAGGAACCCAACTAAGGAAACGTTTTTGCTTCATTTCGTTTAATTATACTTAACACACCAACCTAGTTACCGAAAGTTCATGAACGAGTAAATTCTGTGAATTTCATTAAGTATTGCGGGTAAAGGTCTTTTTCAGGATTCTATGAACACGTTTAACGTTTTAAGTGGTTTTAATTGTAGAGCTAGTTATACATAGGTCTTATATCGGCAGGGAGAAATTAGAATAGCTATTAGCTACTGCTAAGTTAGATTGTACAAAGAGCAATGTAGGGTCATTTATTAAAAAGTTAACCAGTAAGTAAATCTAATTTATTGACCGATAAATATAATTTTCTTGTATCGTTCGAAATTTATATTTAACTACGTGCATGGTTGGTTCCTGTGCTACAGACTATGGCACTTCAACATAAACACTGGCTTATGTAGTTTCAATTTTTAATAGTGACAGAGTTTCTTGCGCTGCACTGGTCCATTTATTGTTCCGAAGCAGTAGTAGGGTTAATAGGTACTGGGACGTGGAAAAGTGCTTTTTAGAAGCCTATTTACAAAAATAAATAAGTCTTATGATTTTTTTAATTGGTGCCGTTTTGCAATGAAAATGTAAATTTTTGATGTGTTATTTCTTAAAACAATATTATTTAGCTTAAATTCCCGCTTAATAACTTAAACGTGGTTTTAAAGCAATTTCTTAACTTGCTATAACATTTTCTACATTCCCAACGTTTAGTGTTGCAAGTCGGTATAATATCGGACTGACCCGCATGCAAATCGTGTCTAGAAATGCATTGCTTCGTGCATAACGTGCGATCAACTTTTATTGTACAAAGTTGTTAATGGCTATGTTGACTCGCCCTACCTTTTGAGTAAGGTTTTGTTGCGATGTCCGAGAGCGAACATGAGGTCATGTGATTCATTTGCCATTTCTTCTTGCCGTACTAATTATGCGATGAACCGATTTATTCTAAGATCAATGAAATTGTATAACTCCAAATACTGTCACTTACATATTTTCAGCCTAAAACCAAACAAATTTAGGTCGTTGTTAAAACAGTAATTACCTAACTATTTATTGTTTTAACAACGATGCGATATTTCGAGTTTAAATTAATTGCCAAGTCATAGTATATTTAACATAGAATCTAAAAAAATTATTTTCTTTTTCTGTTTCTGTTTACTCAATTTTTAAAAACGATACCTATGTATAAACTATTTGTGAAAACTATTTTGGCAAATGTGAAGTTTAATTGGTAACTCTATATGTGTTATAGAATGCTGTTTGTTTTCCTAACAATAAAATAAAAAAAATAAATAAAAAATAAAAAAATAACTTACAGGACCCGAAGTTCCGCGCTGCAAGCACTGATGTGAACTTAGTTTCCAATATTCATGCCTTTATCAATTCTCTTTTCTTTTAAAACCACGTCTTACGCCCGTATTCACAAACATTACTATGAGTCCTCACAGTGCGCGAGGACACACAGGGCGACACACGAACCAATCACAGAGCTCTACTCAACGCGTTGCGTTCAATTTGCTGCTTCACTTATGCAAGCATCGTTTGTGAATACGGGTGTTATTTTTCTTATGGTCTAGCAGCTAACTCGGTCAGCTCCTGATGTATGGGAGGGTGTTTTTGAGACGTCAAACGTCAGCGAGACTTCAGGGATTACTAATGTTTGGCCAAAAAACGTTTCCCAAATTATCAAATCGCAAACAACGTTTCGCAAATTTTCATTTGGCAAATTCTCATTTCGCAAAACAACTTATTGCAAACTTTTAATTCGCAAATGTCGTTTTTGGCATATTATTGTTTGGCAAAGTATGTTTTGCCAAATGTTTCATTTGGCAAAAATATTTCACGATAAACTATTTACAAAATAATTTGATTGGTGCATAGAATGGAATATAAATTAGCTGGTGGTTATTATTTTGTTTAGTGGGTAGTTAATATAAAATTTGTTCTAAATTAATTTTCATATTTCATTCTTTTATCAAAATTACCAAATGATTCATTAACAATAGAGGTGATTCTAGCGCGTTAAGGGTCACTGTTCTAACCTAACCTAACCTACTATTTTCCGCAATACCTACTTTCTGCAACCATAATATTTTCTGCAATCTCTTTGTTTTACATACATTTCTTGTGAAAATGCCTTATGCTTTGATTTGTGGGTAACGGTGGGTATGTGAAGTGTCAATTTGACCAAACAAAATATTTGGGATATAATATTTGGTAAAATAAAACATTTGCTGTATAAAAATTTGCCAAGTAAAATTTTGCCAAATGATAATTTGACCAAATGAACTAGTTGCGAAAAGTACAGTTGCTAAAAGTTCATTTGGGAAATGAAACTTTGGCGATAAGTTGTTTGCGAAGTGAAATTTGGCGAAAAGTAATTTGGCCAAACGGAAGGATATCAGACTTCAGATATGCTTCAGATTTGTACGCTTTGTCACGTTATAATATGTCAATTTCACCCCTCCCGTGCCGCTCCCATACCTCAGACACCGACTTAGTTAAGCGCTAGATGTCTTGAATTTATTCATTTCTCGACTCTACTGACTGAATCGGATATTTTGGAACCTAAATTCATTGATATTACATTAATTATTATGCGTAATCAAATCACGTTTGGTGTAAACGACTTTTATCTACTGATACCATAATTTTGTTTTATCCACAACGAGGAAGCTTATTAGATTACAAAAAGACAAATATTTTATAGTTTTGTGTGTATATGTTAAAAGCAGATTAATACGCCTCTACGAAGGTACTCCTCTATGGCAAGAAGGCCTTATGCCTATTTTCACCATCAATCCCTAATTTTTAAGTGACCCCTATAGTAACACATAACATGAATTTTGTTATCATAAGAGTCACTTAAAAATTAGGGATTGATGGTGAAAACGGGCATTAGTAATTTTTATTCTGGCATATTATAACCCATAATCGCTAAATAGCGTCAAAAAAGTCTTTATTCGTGACGTATTTTAAAATCAATTTATCCGCCTTCCTTCCCTAACGTTTATCAAACACAGTTATCTTAATCCACAGTTTAATTTCACCGTACATATCCAATACGAGAAATGGAGAAATGGCAGGGCCGGACCGTGAGTTTAGGGGGCCCTGGGCTAAAAACCACTTAGAGGCCCACCTATTATACTCTTTCGCATTATCGTCTATTTTTGACTTTGACTTGACTTAGCTGTGGGCCCCCTTGAATCTACGGGGCCCTGGGCTGAAGCCCAAAAAGCCCATATGGTAGATCCGGCCCTGAGAAATGGTCTCCATATTCCCTAGATTTCAGCACGTAGCTGCTAATCTCCAAACATGTATGGAATCGAGACATTGTATGAGCTTTCGGCCGATCAGCAAAGTGGTTCATGCATTACTAAGCATGAGCTGGAACGCGAACGGCTCGTCTTGCTACAGTTAAATTTTAAACGGCTACCGTTCGATGATTAGGTTTAAACCGATCTGTTTTATAGCATTCTGGATAAGAAAGGTATTTTTGGGCAGCAACGACCACGGCGAAATGAAAAAGTCTGAGTCATACTTTTCTTGTGATAGCCAGAAATTTTTCTTGTTCGAATTATTTTATTTGTGTTTGAAACCCATTGAATCACTTTTTCAATGCCTTTTACACCTATTATTTTGCTAGATTTTGTCCAGCCTTCCAAATTAGTAAACCTAAAATGTATTCTATACAATAGTATATCTGCAGATTTCGGAAAGTCATCATCACTATCATCATCTCAGCCATAGGACGTCCACTGCTGAACAGAGGCCTCCCCCAATGCTTTCCATGTTGCCCGGTTGGTAGCGGCCGGCGTCCAGCGCCTTCCTGCTACCTTTATGATGTCGTTGGTTCACCTTGTGGGTGGACGTCCCACGCCGCGTTCTCCGGTAAGCGGCCTCCACTCCAGAATCTTGCTGCCTCATTGGCCGTCAGTTCTGCGTACTATGTGCCCTACCCATTGCCACTTCAGCTTGCTAATCCGTCGTGATATGTCAGCGACTTTTGTTCGTTTACGGATCTCCTCATTTTCGATTTGATCTCGTAAAGAAACACCGAGTATAGCCCTCTCCACAGCATCGGAATGTATAAATTTGCTCGACATATGTATGGAATCAGAACATTGTATGAGCTCTCGGCCGATCAGCAAAGTGGTTCATGCATTACTGAGCATAAGCTGCAACGGTTCGTCTTGCCTTAGAATCTGAATACCGATTCACGTAACAAAAATATGTACGAGTATGTTCGAAATGTAGTTTAAACATCGTGAGACATGCATGTGCTGGTGAGCTAAATGCTAGTTCACCTTACCCTGATTCTGATCATGATGAACAAATAACGAGTCTAACGCCCGTATTCACTATTATTATTTTTTGTGAATACGGGCGTAATTCTATTAACGGTGTTCTTTATAAACAAAATTACGTTATAATGCGCGAATGTCTAAATACGATCAACAACCACATTTTAGCCAAAGCAGTCCAAATCCTGTACCTAGGTACTCGTACATTTCCTCTCCTTGGATGCTTGTTGGGTTAGGTACCTACTTCACCACCTCTCGCTTTTTTTACCTATTCACTGAGTACTGTTACTTATTTTCTTTTCTTTCAGCATCAAACCCTTGTCGTTAAAATACAATTTCATATCTGAATTTTGTATGTCAGGTTACATTTTGACAACGCTAAATATTCCGGCAAAAAACGAAACTTTGACTACCAACAAGCAGCCAAATACGAACATTTCCTATCGCCATTTATCCAGAGCAATGTATTCGTAAAATATACTGTCATTGTGCGAAAGATTCGGAAGCTATAGGAAGCGATACATTCATAAAGCATTATGTCCGAGAGGGCACTGTGAAGCGATATCCTGTGAAATAAAATGTATTTTATAGTGACGTGCCGTTTTCGTGTAAATATCCGCAGATATCCAAAAAAATCGTTCAGCGTATCTGTAATAGAGCTATTGGTTTTTTTTGTCTGCTATTCTTGCACTAAGTTAAATAAGGCATAGGTATTTCTAACAAAAACTGTCAATATTCGGTTCAAAGTCACATTGTAGGTACTGTGCGACATACATCGTACCTCTTGACGTTCATGAAAGTTGAGGTGCCGTTCAACAACTATCTGTATAATAGCGGTCCTATTCCAATAGTCCTTGCCTGTATTCGTAGATATTTGGTAGGTAGGTATATCTTAATACGGAACATCCCTGCTTATAAATCGACAGACTGATGGCTCTGCTAGTAATAATTTCACCGCATCCATCCGTGTAATACCTACCTACCTATATTGTTAGACTTTATTTAGAACGGTTACTGAATTAAAATGTATTCGTGATATTTTAATTTCGTGGGCTGTGTAAGAGACAGTCTAGTTTCGACTTTAATAATGATTTACTTCATTGATGGTTAATTATCCCTACTTTAAAATGTTGCAATCTTCGACTTTTGCTTAAAAATACATAAGTAACTAGGACTCAAACTCCACAACAAGAAGCATGAAATAAATAATGACACAATTTTATTTAAACAAGCCGTAACGTAGCAGAAACTAGTCTGTTTCTGTAAAGCAATGCTATCAAACTAACCAACTCTTTTTGCCTCGCGGCTCCTCAACAAAGCATTAGCATATTGTTTCAAAGTAAACTCTTCGCGCTATGAATAAAACTGAAAGTAGATAGCCAGAGTTCAATCTCTCAAAGTTTAATACTTAACGGGAACTATTCCCATAATTGTTATCCTGGGTCCGGGATCGGTGCAGCTAAAGCATTCCCGTGTATCAAAAGTTGGCGCGTCACTACTTGCTCCAGGTTCGACTAGTAGTGATGTCATTGATAGCATATTGTTTTTCGGTTACAATATCGACATAAATTCTAAACATTTATTGTCGACAAGGTCGAAGATATTGTGACTAGACAGCAGACTCTGTGAGCAGAGAGAGCATGCAAGTGTAGGCAAGCAAAACCAAAAAGATGGAACTATGATTCAAGTTGCTAGAATCAGTTGCTAGAAAATGTTATTTTTACTGTAAGTATAAGTTATGAAAAAAGACACCAATAACTAGGACCCATATAAAGCAGTACAGACTATATAATTTTGTTTAGTCAAACGATTTTAGAATCTAAGGAAAAAGACAAATGTGTTGGTAGAACGGTTGTGTTTTAACAAATTTTGTATAACACTAAATCTTAGCAGGCCTGTTCATCTCCGCGAGTTTACATCGAAAACAAAACACGCACGATGGCCCACCTACAGGATACTATTCGACAAGGCCTTACATACGAGCGAACATAAACTCACGCACGCCTATTCTTGTGTATGATGGAAGAAAATAAAGAAAATGGTGTAGGATACTGTGCAGGATTTAGCTGCCTAAATAATAATAAAAATACAGAATGTACTTTTTTAAGTTGCCTCAAGACACTGAGAGGTAAATAAGTAGTTAATATTATTCATGATAATTCATGCTAAATCATTTATTTCCTCCGCCATTTTCCGCAGTTTGTCACCTCACGTCACATCATTTTACCGAAGTCAGCCCTATAGCTTCGGCGCAGTGCCGATCACTGACGTTTGTCAACAAAATGGTGCTTGACTCTTGAGACAGGCTAAATTACACCATATTGTTAATGACATTGAGCATACATATTTTTAAATACCTTCGCGAAGTAAAACTTCTGTACGTAGTACTTATTATTATTCTGTGATCTTAGTCAAAATGAAATGAGATCAAGTCGTTTTTAAACATTTTAAATTGATAATTCTTCTACATAATTAAAAGTGTAAAAAAGATAAACACACAGTTTCCAGTTTATAAAGATGACCTTGAAGACCAAGTTACAGACAATAATGTCGTACTATCGATAAAGTTTCCCACTTGAGCACACACATCACTGCGTCAGCTTGTTCATAATTCGAGGAGGCAAGCGCTGAGAGGATCGCCTTGCTCTTGACACTGCTGTAGTTTCAAACAAAAATCGTCGGAAACTTTACTAGTGATGTTATGTTACGAGTTTTATTGTTTTATTACAATGTCGTCGGCCGTTTGGTGTAGTGGTTCGAAACGGACTACTATTCCAGAGGTAGCGGGTTCGATTCCCGCACAGTGCAAACATTTGGGTGCATGAACATATTTGTTTGTATCGGACTGGGTGTTTTCTATTTATAATAAGTATGTATTTACAAAATAAAAAAGTATTTAAGTATGTTTATATCCGTTGCCTAGTACCCATAGTACAAGCTTTGCTTAGTTTGGGACTAGAAGCGCAGTGTAAAATGTCCAAGGATATTTATTTATTATTTATTTACACTTACGCACTTTACGAACATACTATGAGGTCTCACAGTGCGCGTGGACGCACAGGGTGACACACGAACCAATCACAGCTCTATTTAACGCTGTGCGTTCTATTTGCTGCTTCACTTAAGCAAGCATCGTTTGTAAATACGGGCGATAGCCTGTTTTCATGGTCCCGTTTGCATAAACTTAGTATTATTTAAGTTGCTATGCACCTTGATCCTTTATCATCATCATCATCGGGTATTTTCACTGTTGAACATTAATGATAGGCCTCCCCAATGACTTCCTTATTGACCTGCTACCTTTAGATGGGGCAGCAAGGTTCTGGAGTTGAGCACGTAACAGACAGCGCAGCGTGAGACGTCCACCCACAAGGTGGACCGAAGACCTAGATCCTTAAATATTGTCAATTTTGGTTGACATCATACTTTTTAATTTTTGTGATAAAATCGTACCTAATACAAGCAAATAAGAAGCTACCGTGTATGCCTTAATGTCCCTATAAGCACACATCAATTTCCGTGGTTCCGTAAGCCTTACAATATGGCGTGATTATTCAGGCAGATTACCAGATTCTGAATATCTCACTGAATGCATAATTTGGGTCAATATGACCATAAGCAGGCAGATCAGACGGGCGATTACTGGCAATCCCTATTGGTAATTTCCTATAATTATTGTTCTAATCATACTAAGCGGAGTTCTGTGTAAACCGACAGGAGTAATGTTAACTAGAAATATGTATTAACTAGCTTTTGCCCGCGGTTTCACCCGCGTGAAATTTAGTATGTCACAGATCGTCATAAATTATAGCCTATATGTTAATCTGGGTTATAAACAGTAATACTGTAAAGTTTCAACAAAATCCGTTCCGTAGTTTTTGCGTGAAAGAGTAACAAACATCCAGACATCCAAACATCCAGACATGCAAACATCCAGACATCATGACATCCAAACTTTCGCATTTATAATATTAGTAGGAACGACAAAGGCAACACACTAAATACACTTTAGTTAGACCTACTTTAACAGTTTTCTAGTATATGTTTTTTCTGCTGATATTGATACGTACCAACGTTACCTTAATTTTTGTGACTGAATAAACAAAATAAATAATGCAATTTAGATTTTCCATTACCTAAATGTTTAGTAGCATATAAAGTAATTAAATTCCAAATGAATTGTTCACAAATGAGTGCCAATTTTATCGCTATTTAGATATTTTTTTTGTAAATAAAGTAAATCAATATCGAAACTTTTTGTGAAGCTCCTTTTATAGTCTTTCTCTTGACAAAACAAAAATTATCCTACTTCAAAAGTACGAGTAAAAGCAAGTCATTATTTTGAAGAAGGTAAACATTTGCCCAAGTTTTTATTTTATTTGTTTAACAATGTTTATGAAACAAATATAAAACATACTTTAGTCACATATTACTATCGGTAGATTTCGTAAAAGAACATCATTATTCTTCCGAGCTTTTCGGAAGTTTTTTTTACAAAAGCTACTTGGTAACTTCGAGTATTAAAAACTTAAAATACTTAAACATAATATGGCAGTTTCACTGGTATTTTTTTTATGGTCAAATTGTACTTGAACAACACAGAACTTATAATGTTGAGAATGAGAAGTGAAAGGCTAGATTTAGTTAATTATTATTTAGTTATTTAGTATGTAGGTTTTCTTTTGTAGATGTAAACTTCATTGTTACACAAAATACTGTACATTTTATCTTTCCACAGCGATCTGAATTGAATAAACGGAAATAACGTGTATGAACGACAAAACTTGGACTATCCGCAACCGTGCGCTGTCGGAAATGGAAAAATGTGTTCGACAAACTTCCTAAAAGAATGCGGGCCCGACCGCGGAAGTTTTACTAAGCCAATCATATAGATACCGGTCTATCAATACATTTGCGGCAGCTTCCCCTTCCTTATTGGTCGATGAAGTCACCTAGCACAATGGTGGAACGATGTTTGTATAGTAACACATCCGGTTTGAACGACTGTATATTTGGATATATTTTGTCCATAGTTTTGTTACCAGGGAAAATGATTTTGGAAGGAGCTTGAGGAAGAACATGGGATGTCTCGATGGATTCTGATTTGGGTGGAAAATAAAGTGAAAACTTTTTATAACGTCACTCGATTTAACGACAAACTCCTTATACGTCGACATTTCTTGACTATGTTAGTTTACCTTGTTTTCATTTGACAACCACTCTTTATAACGTCTATTATGTTCAGTCTCTCAAGTGTCGTTATATAGAGTTTTACCTGCCCATTAGGAAAACTAGTGTATTCGTACACTTTGAACCAAAGATCGTTTTTTTTAATTGTCACAACAACAGTCAGTTTAGTTGTGAATTTTCTTTTTTTCTTTCTCAGTTTTTAAGCAGAAAAAAAGAACAGTTAAAATCTACACAAATTATGCAAATATTATTGAGGTCTAATAATTCAGGTTCACTCACTGCCAAAAATCAGTGACATAGGTGTTTATATCTGTATGTATGTACAGTTAGTGTTCTTCGTCTTCTATGCGGTTATCTTAGATTTTATGAAATTTTTGGACACTAGCTTGCTATGTTAACAAAGGGATTTTTCATTTTGTGTGTTCTAATTGGGATTCGAACCCAGGACCATGAATTCTCTGACCACTAGACCTCAGTGACTAGACTACTACTTTTTACTATGGTCCATAGAGTTAAGTTCCCGACTTTCGCCGGCTAGTTCCTGAATAATGTCGTAAATGGCTTTTCTTGCCAACTTAATTTGCATAATAACGGTTTAGTCCGCCTATTAGCTGTATAGTTTGTCTGCATCGACCGGTGGAGAGACGAAACTTCGTACCTTTCGGCATTTGATAAAAATCGCCAGAGAAACTTTTTAATTTTGGCAAAGATATCTGTTGGTATATACTTGAATTGAACATTCAAAGTTTCTAATATAAAATTGTTATTTGGGTTTGTTATGGGGTTTAATATAAATTGTAAAATTGAAAGTTAAATGTTTCTCCTCACTGGTTCATATTGAGTGGTCTCGCATTTGATTAAACACAATTTCATTCTCTAAAGACGGTCTCTAATTTACCAGAGGCAAATGAAGGATTTGGTCTACACTCGCCACGTTAAACTTCATCATCATCATCTCAGCCATAGGACGTCCACTGCTGAACATAGGCTTTCCATGTTACCCGGTTGGTAGCGGCCTGTAGTCCAGTAGAATTAGCTTTTAAATCGGAAATAATTCCTACAAAAGATTTTATTGTTTTAATGGCTTCATTGGTTGCCCATTAAGACTCTCCTAAGTTTTCGACTTCGACGGAGTTGTGCTTAAGTGGTGGGGGCCCCCGAAAGGGGCATTTTTTCGGTTTTCCGGTTATACCGCGTAAAGGACTTACCCTATCAAAAAGTGGTCTTCATGACGGTTGAAGGGCACTTAATCCTGCATTGAATAAGACCAAATTCATATGTTTTGGACAAACCGTTCTCGCGCCTAAAGTTCGGCAACGTAGAAAATATAAGTATAATTAATGACCCTCTCCATGTCCAATGGTTTGTTACCCACAGGCTTCCAAGTCTTGAAAAGGGCCACCTCAACCAGTGTAACCCTATCAAGGCTTACGAGCTTGATGCGCCTATCCTTGTTCGTCCCAGCCGTTCCTTAACTGCGGTTGCTGCACCTCTTCCTGGCACTCACCTGAACGACTCTGTGTTACCTACTGTGGCTGCCCCTCTTCCTTGTATCCTCCTGCATGACTACGTTGCCTAGCCGTATGCCTGGTCTAAGGTTCGACGCCAAAAATCAACAACAACAAGTTCATATTAAAACGCTGAAGAGTTTTTTGTTTGTTTGTTTGAACGCGCTAATCTTAAGAATTACTAGTTTGATTGAAATCATTATTTTTGTGTTGAATAGCTCATACATTGAGGAAGGCTATAAGATATATACAATCACTCTACGACTAATAGAGGCGAAGCAGTAAAGAAAAATGTTGCAAGCACGGGAAATAGTATTTAAACTATTTTCACTCGTACGAAGTTGATTTTGTGGCGTCGAACCTTGGACCAGGCATATGGCTAAGCAATGAAATCGTACAGGAGGGTACAAGGAAGAGGGGCAGCCACATTAGGTAACACAGAGTCGTTCAGGAGAGTGCCAGGAAGAGGTGCAGCAACCGCAGTTAAGGAACGGCTGGGACGAACAAGGATAAGCGAATCAAACTCGTGAGCCTTGTTAAGGTTACACTGGTTAAGGCGACCCTTTACAAGGCTTGGAAGCATGTGGGTAACAAGCCATTGGACGTGGAGAGGGTCATTAATTATACGTATATTTTCTACTTTGCCGAACTTTAGCGCGAGAACGGTTTGTCCAAAACATATGAATTTGGTCTTATTCAATGCAGGATTAAGTGCCCTTTAACCGTCATGAAGACCACTTTTCGATAGGGTAAGTCCTTTACGCAGTATAACCGGAAAACCGAAAAAACGCCCCTTTCGGGTGCCCCCACCACTTAAGCACAACTCCGTCGAAGTCGAAAACTTAGGAGAGTCTTAATGGGCAACCAATGAAGCCATTAAAGCAAAAAAATCTTTTGTAGGAATTATTTCCGATTTAATCAATTTTTGTGTTTAATTCTACTGGCCTACTGCGTCCAGCGCTTTCCTTGCGCGTTAAACTTATGATTGTATAAATTTCCCTAAGTCGCCTATTTCACCATTCATGGCATTGGTCATATTCTACTCTGCTGAAACCACACTGCTAATGATAGACTTATGCCCGTTTTCACCATCAATCTCTAATTTTTAAGTGACCCCTATGTAAACAAAATTCCTGTTATTTGTACCATACTTAAAAATTTCGCGATCAGCCGCCGATCTTGTGATCCGTTGGTTTGGCTGAACCTTTTAAGGTGTCCAAAGAAACCCCATTACCATTGGGGCGAGACCTTAGCTTAGCATTATCATTCCCACACAGCTAAGGTCTCTCAAAACAATTTACAGGACACACATCACCGAAGCACCGAGTTGTGTTCTCGACCACGGATCATTGCGCGGGCGCCCACTGCGACGGCCGCTCGCCCGGAACGCGCTAATGGCACCGAATTAATTAATACTAATTAGCTGTGATGTATACAGTATACTGGACTTGATATTCTAGTGGCCTAATGGTAGGTTTTTCTTTTTTCAAGGTCTTTTACTTACGAGGCTAGTGCTGCCAAATAATATATTTGTTATATTTCGGTTGTCGTACACCATAGATCTTACTCCTTCGCTGTCTTTCTGTTCGTTAGTAAACTGCCTTAATTAATCTTTCTAGGCAATAAAAACTTCCTTTACCTTGTGAGATGTAACAATGACAGGCTTAGCCAGCTACAACAGCATCAAAGGCAATAAGAGGCTTCTAAAGAGAATTATCTTAATTTGTTTTCGGACCATTAAGGTAACTCTTAAGTGTATTACTGTGTCCCATTTGGGAATCGAATCCATGATCTTCAGGACGAGTCGTGAGTTTCACGCACTCATCGACCAGGGAGGCGTAATAATAGGAAATATTTATCTAGATTAACCATAGCCCACTCTAGAACGTGACGAGACTAACACAGATTTAGCTCAAGTGTTCATGCTAATTTGAATCAATCTGTTTGATTAAACCGCTCATGGAGACGGATCTGCCGATATTAGGGTTAATGCGCATTATCCTGCAGTCTAATCAGGCGAGTGCTCTCAAGTGTTGTGCTTATTAGTACGGCTGAGGGTTTGAAGGTGGGCGCTGGGGTAGACCGGCGTTTTTTTTAACGCCATACCTAACATTCGTGCGTTTTATCTGAATAGCGTCCACTGCTGAACAAGCGCTCCCCCAAGGATATCCATAACGAACGATCGGTCCTGCGCTGCCCGCATCCAGGCACTTTCCGCGCACTTAATATTTATTAAACAGGTTAAAAAATCTGCGACACCAAAAAAATGCGACTCAAAAGTTTCGTTTCGGCCAAATGACGTCCACTGCTGTTTATCTAAAGGTCTGAAAAGCTTTGGCACGACTCCAAAGTCCTTAGTAAGATAGAGACCAAACTCTTCAAATTTTGTACTGCCTGTGATAAATGTAGCGCTGAGTTGGGTTCGGAGATCGTGAGTGCCATGTCACTACAAGTCCACGTGTTCCATGGGTTTAAAACTAAACTACAAAGCCTGAAGAAATAAAGCCCTAAATCAATGGCTATTAAGGAAGATGATCAGCGGACAAAAATGCTTGTGGTCAAGTAAATACTTTTTCTTCTTTTCTTTCGAATTAAATTTCTCCATCCTAAGATGATGCCAACCTCAAAACAGCAGGTGCAGCTTCCAAAACCCGCTAGTAGTAAGTAAACTAGACGAGCTTTCTCCCGCTCGTCTGTCCAACTTATTATTATTGTAAGGAGTTATGGACTCTGCAGTGGGCAAGCCAATGTGGACTGGCAAATTAATTTTACGTCGGCACTCAGCCCGGGTATTTACTGACCGTACATTATTAGACTGCACTGTTGTTATTTGCACTCGCTGCTTGCAAATGAATTTTGGTTCAAATTGAATGCAATTTTGTTTACGAGTGTGCACAGGTGAGTGTTTGGGGGACAATTTAGCTGATCACATCTTGAGAGCGCTGCATAGGGATATTAGCTGTATTTGAGTTATAGTTGCAAAATTCTTGGTGTCTTAGGTACGAATATTTAGGTATTTTCGCACTTTTCGTGACCCATTGACACAGTAATACAGGTAGAATTTAATTTAATTTGCATTTGGACTGATCTAGGAAGATGATTGGAAGGATTTAGTGTTGGATGAAAAAGTGAGGTTTGGGCGTTTGTGGCGTTCCTTTAAAAAGTTAAAAATAAAAAATTCGAACCACAGCCAATTACTCATCGATTTGCGTATCGGATTTGAATGCATGTGTCAATAGATGGTATTAGATGCTTGCTTTCCATGAAAAACCGAGAGCGAATGATCAAAATTGTTATTTTTCAATGACTCATCTGATCGAAAACTATCATCGTCATAACAATCTCTTTAATTTAAACGAAAATGGGTTTGCTAACGCGATGCGATGTTTTTAAATTTAGGTCAGCAATTTCAAGGCAAAAATCACATTTTATGTCCGTCATGGAATAGTTTTGAATTTGACCGATTGACTTTTAAAAATGTTAGAACATTGTTATTTGATGGCACGTAAAACCTTATTCGATCGTCGAAAATCAAAGAACTATTAAAAGAATCAAGGCCCTGTTTATGTAAATGTTCCATTTCTGTCAGCTCCTTGAGACCTCAACATTTCATCTTAATTCTTGAAAAGAGACATTTCAGATCAAATTGAAGTTGTATGAGTTGATAAGATACTGATAGACATTATGATACAAGACAAGGATATCAGTGATCTTTTAATCATCATCATCATCATCATCATCATCATTTCAGCCATAGGATGTCCACTGCTGAACATAGGCCTCCCCCAATGCTTCCCATGGTAGAGGCCTGCGTCCAGCGCCTTCCTGCTACCTTTATGATGTCGTCGGTCCACCTTGTAGGTGGTGGGTGGATCTTTCAACAGACATTAGCAAACCCATAGTAACACCAACGTCAATTATTCCGGTAAGATTCGGCAGACCCAAAAGTTCGTAAAGTGTGCAACTTAACTATTTTAAACCTCATTAGTGTGTGCCATCCTTTTGAACTAACCGGTATTTGTAATGTATTGTGTAGTTTGTTCAACTAACGCGTGTTTAAATAGAAGGCTCACAAAGTTGGTATGTTCATTATCCGGCAATGCACGGACAAATGGATGGTTAAAACGTTTGTCGTAGCACTATTTTGTAACATCAACAACTGGTTGCAATAAAAGGGCAACATTTATTTGTACCTACTGTTGTTATCTTTAAAAAACAAAGACTGAGTTGCACCACCTAACTTTAAAAGTAATTATAACGATAACCGGTATTTTTTGTATGGAGTTTGAACGACTTTCGACATCTGTTAAAGTTAAAGTAAGATGGTGCAACCCAGCCTAAGCGATCTCTGGATGATTTGGTGAGAGATATTCTGACAAAATCCAATAAAGCATGAAGTATCCAGGTTTTAGTCAGTAATCTTTTGTTGAGATGAAATATAAAAACATAAAGCTTGCTTCTTGAGTGGCGACCACGAGCCGGAAGACGTAGCGTGGGCACGCCTCCCTCTAGGTGGACCGACGATCTGGTGAAGGCCGCGGGAGGTGCCTGGATGGGAGCGGCGCAGGACCGGTCTTTGTGGAAATCCTTGGGGGAGGCCTTTGTCCAGCAGTGGACGTCTTTCGGCTGAAACGAACAAAATCTTGTAAAAACATACATACTGCTCAAACGCAACAACCCTTCCCAAGATACCCAAGTTCAAATATATTTAAAAACTAGGTCTATTTGTAATATCATATTGGTCCTATAGGAAAAGTTGTTGCATTTGTGCATTAAAATCAATCCTTTTTGTTTGATCAACTATAAAAAAACACCCTGTATAGAGACCGAGGAGAATTGTAACAGAAGAGAGTTGACATCGTCGATTTTTGGGAACTTATTAACTAGGACTAGCAAGCTCGTAACAGCGCGCGTTTTTAGTTCAAGTCTTGAGCTAACAAATACGCGCTATTGCTAAACTCGCATTTAGATAATAGGTGTCCAAAAATCGATAATGTCGCAACTCTCCTCGGTCTCTCCTAACGCATTTTTTGCTTTTCCATAATTTGTTACAAAGTTTCAGAACTAAATAACCAAGCAAAACAAACAGGAGCATTTGACCTCCAACTCCGAGCGTCCCAAGGTGACTTATTCCCATAATCATGGGGCACCCCTCAGTCATACGACTTGTTTAGTAAGAGCGTTCCCGTGTTCCCGAATTAGTCACGTAGTTGCTTACAGTTTTTGCGGCGGATGATTTACGAACGCATGGTCTTCGCCAGACGATTTGTACGGCTGTCAAGGTAAACTCTTGCAACTTATGTGGTCATAATAAGCGCTATTTTAGAACAAAATGTTTAGTCCGATGTGACGGTACTGGAACATCGCTTAGAGATATTCTAGAAGCATTCGAATTCGAATGGTCAGGGTCTGAAATCAAAAACGTAAAAGTTTAAATCGAGATCGAAGACGATTTTCCAGAAGTTCAATTGTGTGAATAACGATCTAGAGACAAGTCAGTTTGCACTGTGGTTCCATTTCCTATTGTTAACTAATTCAAGAGTTTATCTTAAATAACAAAATATGTCTTAGGTAACTGTAACAGACTGCCCTAAATATACTAGGATTTGTCTTTCAACTAGGTATAAGCTTGCAAGTGAATAATTTTCTAGCTTGTTTGTCATTTCGGATTTTCTAAATGTTTCGGTCATTTAATAAAAAATAACGCGCTAGAAATCTCAATCAATTACAGCATTCAAATCTACACCACTCGTAAAGGCTGTGGGCAATTTCGTATGCGAATCGGAATTCTAATATTTCCAAAATACCCCGCCTGTTTTGTATTCATTGGACGAGGTCTGTAAATCAAAATACGATTACAAGATCAAGTGGACGCTTTCAATTTGTGAACGCATGTTTTTGTCAATCGGAAAAAGATGGGATTGGACAAATCTCGGATATTTTGTGTTAGATCAGCATAAATCAAGGAGAGTTTTTTCCTCGAACTGTATTGTACTCGAATCAGAAATTAGGAGATCCACAGGAGAACCAAAGTGACCCACATAGCTCGCAGAATTGCTAAAATCAAGTGGCAGTGGGCGGGGCACATAGCTCGTAGAGACGATGGCCGTTGGGGCAGAAAAGTTCTCGAGTGGCGACCACGGGCTGGAAGACGTAGCGTGGGCAGGCCTCCTACTAGGTTAACCAACGATCTGGTGAAGGTCGCGGGAAGAGCCTGGATGCGGCAGGACCGTTCATTGTGGAAAACCTTGGAGGAGGCCTTTGTCCAGCAGTGGACGTCATTTGGCTGAAACGAACGAACGGAAATGTACCTATCTTTTTGTCTCTGATGCCCGCCGACCCGTCGAAATGTGTCGTTGACTTTTGTAGGTATTGTCAATTGTCATAGAAAGTACATAACATCTTGCTTGGTATGAAGAGTCCTTAATGCTAGCCAGTATCTCAATGAGTGACAAGGATAGAGACAGACCGGAAAACAACATAATTTAACTTATGCTAAAACCCTTTTTGCGTATTAATTACCAACTAAATTTCTGTAAAGACATTAATGTCAACAACCAGTTTCAGAATTGACACAAAACACCTGTTTACACAAATTGTGATTACAATCGTATAATTCACATGCTATTTAACTTTTGTAAACGAGATTAATTTCGAAAATAATTTCATAACGCCAATAACCAAGAACAACAGGCAGCATTCTGAATAACGCCGACCAATTTTGCCTAATACATCCTAATTAACCCTCGCTGTACGAGGTGGGGTGTGACACACCCCAGTCCTTTAAAAATAGCCACAATTTTAAAAATTTGCAAGTGCTGAATTTGAAATTCTCAGTAGCTGGAATTATGACACTGCTGCTTCGATCAGCGTTGCAAAATCAGTCCAACGGTGACTACCAACTGAGTTACATGCCTTTAAAGTGCGTGTGGGTGTCACACACCCCACCTGGTACGGGACGTTGTTAAAAAGTTTTAAAAAATATCTAACAGTTTTGGTGTAATTTATATATTTTTAGCTTAGTCAATTGAATAAAATTCAATACAAATATTATTTTTTGTGATTTTTACGGTATCTAAAATTTTCAAGCACTTTTAGTCAAATGAGATGACTTTTAGTGCGAATCTGGAAGTTTAGTACTGAGATTCGAAGGTGTTTGTGAACATACACATATGGGCTACAATTTATACTTGGTGATACAATTTATGGGCTACTGAAATGGAATCACATATTTTATACATAAATAAAATTGTTACGCTCCCATTTTATGCATTGAGCATACTCATTTTCTTTCATCAGAATTGTGGTAAATTGAAAACTGATGATCAAAACAAATTTATACCTTTCCAGTTTTTAATTTACTTTTAAATTATAAGTAAATACTTGTGCTTTGTTAAATAAAAACGGTTGTCATAATTAAAGGCACTAATTAAAAATTATACATAGGAAACTGATTCCTAAATTACAAGAACAACGGAAATTGTGTCTTTTTGTTTTTTTATGATAATAATGTTATAATACATATTTTCAGCTCAGAGCATTTCTTAAATCTAATTAGCATACGTAAATAATCAATATTAAATATTAAATTCCACCTAAAAAAATGTTGAATGAAAATTTTATCACTTTGTATATTGGGGTGTGTCATACCCCACCTGGTACGTGACGTAACTTTTAGTCACCTCGTACACGGAGGGTTAAAATAACAAATACATTCACCAGACAATATTTCAATGTTTAATTTCCAGTAACATTGATTTATAAATTCGCCCTCTCGGGGGGTTTAATGAAAAACGTGCGTAGAAAGTTTTCACGCCATTACTCTGTTATTAATGACTGGCATTCCCGGGCTGGATCACCTTACCTTTGATAGATTGGACCATTCGTCTACTTGCAGACAATGAGTCCATTCCAAGTGGCAATTAGCAGTGAAGTGTTAAACGGCGGCGTTCCATCAATTTATACGTCAGCGGCGTATTAAAATAAGTTCGCACTTTGCACAGGCACGGCACACTAAAAACATTATCAAAAAAAATCAAGCCTTTATTTTAAAATGCGACTAAAATGAAGAAAATACTTTTCATTTTTCCACTTCATGGTTGCATTTTTATCTGTCACAGAAAGTGTGTATTACTTTTATTTATTACCCCCCCTTATTTTTTAAATTGAATATCTATTACCAAATAAATAGGTTATAATGCAGTTTCATATCAAAAACATGCTTTTTTATTGTCTAATAAACTGACAGTTATTATTTAGCTTGCTTTCACCTTCGGCCTGATCAGGTGAAATGTAGGCTAGCTTCTTCGTCTTGAATACTAAATTTAAAATTCAAAAATGTTTATAGTGACTCACAGGTGAAATAGTGACATGTTACAGTAGGTAGTATCACTATGTTCCACTCAAAGAGCATACAATGGAGATGTTTTGTCAAATGAATCATCTAGGTATCAAAAGCTCTTCCTGTAGTTTTATTATGGGCTATATTGCAAAAATGTCTGATGTGTTGCCATTGTACTCTATAGCCTAATTATGTCCTTAATGAGGCGATGATATAAAGAGGTGCACACACAACCCCTATGGATCTCGAAAATGAAGTGGCTCGCTTGGAGAGAATCAATTAGCTTAGTCGCGAGCTTGGGGTGTTCGTTGGTCGTAAAATATACCAAATTAATGAGAAATTAAGGCTGGGTTGCACCATCTTACTTTAACTTTGACAAACGTCAGAGATCTGTCAATCTCCATACAAAAACACTGGTTATCGTTATGGTTATGTTCAAAGTTAGATGGTGTAACTCAGCCTAAGACTTATTTTGTTTTATTCTCTTGAATCTAAAAAAAAATATAATTTAGATAATTTAGACGCATCTTTTCCATTTTTTAATCCTGGTGAAATGTTGAACAGGTAAAGTTAGCCATACATAAATAAAATGACGTATGTGGTTCCAATCATTAATAACATATTACTATAACTGGAAGTAAGTAAGTAAGTACAATTTTAACGGTAATTTCGACAGTATCTCAACTTATGATAAAGTTTATCGGTTGATATTAGTGGCTTATACTGACATAGAATGTACTAATTTATTTAACGTTCTACGAAAATTCCCAAAAAATCTTTGAGTGAAAAACAAGCCCGTTAATAACCAACTTCGATGCCATGTGATTTAGTCAGAGTTTTTATTAAACAAAAAGGTATGATTTGCTACAGAAAAGAAAAACGAAACTCGGGAATGGAAAAAAAGTATTAAAGATCGCTGACAGGTGCGTCGGAAAGTTTTACCAGTTTTACTTACGATATTGAGACTCGACGAATCGTAAGCTCGATTCGAATCTGCTTCAATCGAATACAAGTATCGGAAATTCTGAATCCTTCAAAATTCTGCGTGGTGAGGTTATTCAACTTTATTATTGGGTAGTCGTGAGTGTCAAAATAAGGTTCTGCGTTGTTTTATGAATGGGAAAGACAGTTTCATTTTAATTTGCTCATTATCATTTTGAAGACTTGCAGACTAAAGTTTAGCCAAGAAATGTCAAAGATCACGATTTCCCGGTTCTTTAGGTCATTACTTCATCAAATAGACGATTTTACACCACCAATTAATTGATGTACTATTTAAAACTGTCAAAACGAGACTCTCCCATAGATTTTGTATGGTAATACAAGCAAGTGATGTCACTATTTTGTCAACTCAATTAAATTACTTTTTTCAATTACAATGCAACCAAAAATCTAAATATAAGTAAAGTAAGTACCAAAACAACTTGTTTTAGCGTGATTTCATCTCTAACACCCCATATTCCATCCAAACTAATTCATGATTGGAAAGATACAATCATAAAGCGATAGTGATCAACTAGTACTAATGCCAGATTTCCGGGCCGAGCACTGATGAACCGGGTAACGATATAAACCGGTCCATTGAAAGCCTTCCTACCGATTAGTTGCTAATCAGTTTACTTAGATGACTGATGACCTGCCTCATCAGGGAATCGTGGACGTGCGTCAAACGCTGATACGATTATTTTGTTTAGAGTTCGTCAAATCGACGAATCGTCAAATAGATTCGGTCCGAAAACCGGGTTAAGCGAGTCGGGAATACAAACTTTCGTGAAATAACAAATGACTATTGAAATTTGATTTTGGACTAAATAAAAAAACCTTTCTTTCAAATTTTGCACAGCACAACTAACAGAGCTTGTATTTAATTTTGTGAACGTTACAACAATTTAATGGTAAAATACAATAGTTACCATAGTAAATGGCTAGACCTTTAAAAACATAGTAAGTATGATCATGCATCCTTGACGGAGGCCTTTGTCCAGCAGTGGACGTCTTCCGGCTGAAACGAACGATCATGCATACGATTGTACTGTGTAGGGACTAGGGATCAAACCCCCAACCTCTTTAGCCCTTGGGGCCCTAAGCTACCGCATGAGGCTGTTTTTTTTCTATTGTGTCTCAATTCGCTGGTACCTACTTGAAGGGCTATTAATAGCTGAGTTATCAACCATTGCTCCAATTAAGCTATCATACAAGCTTACGCCCGTATTCACAAACATTACTATGAAGTCTCACAGTGCGCGTGGATACACTACACTGTCACACGAACCAATCACAGAGCTCAATTCAACGCTGTGCGCTCGATTTGCTGCATAAGCAAGCATCATTTGTGAATACCAACCAACCAGTACCAATCGGACAGCATGGAAAGCATTGGGGGAGGCCTATGTTCAGCAGTGGACGTCCTGTGGCTGAGATGATGATGATGATGATGATGATGATGTTTGTGAATAGGGGCGTTAGACTTTTATTTATCTCTATAAATAAAATTCGGGAACAGATTCATAGTTACTGGCTAGGATACGACCAAGATTTGCTTTCGGTTCCAATGGTATATTTGCTGTGGTTCGTACACACATTGTTGCACAGTTCCTTCAGTGACAATAGACGTTTAAAGCATTGCTGGTTACTTTGGTACCCGCTACAGTCCGTACCAATGGAAGCTGACAACTTTGTATATGCACACTAAAAAAGGTACTAGAATGAAGGTCACATGCAAATCCAGCGTGAAAACTCCATCCCCATAAGGTAGACAGGACCTTAAAAAGGTTGTAAGGTGTTGTTGTGAAAGGCGCTGGATGTAGGCCGCTTCCAATCGGCCATTTTGGAATTCTTTGGCCCATTTATTGTCCTGAAGCAGTGGTAGGGTTAATACTGGGACGTGTAAAATTTCTTTTAATAAGTCTACTTGCATAAGTCAATGAGATTTTTATGGAGCCCGATCATATTATGGACATCCTGTGGCTGAAATGATAATGATCATTATGACAATGACAAAAATCGACTCTAAAAGAGATTTATTTATTTCAATATCTAAAGCATTACTTCATTTTGCAATAAAATATAGGTTTTTTCACATCAATACATGCTAGCTATAAATGTTATCCAGCTTTATTTGTTACAAATATTGCCAGTTTGTATTGGGGTAAATTGTGGACTGTTGTTCTAAGGGACAAAGACATTGATTTGCCCACAATGCTTGTTCCACAATAGCCGCCATTGAACGGTTCTTTGAATCAGAATCGACGGTTCAACGTGCTACCATTGTGTAAATGCAGCCTAATTTTTAAAATTCAAGCTGTATTTAATTGTCTTTGTAACTGCAGCCTAATTTTATTTAGTAATAAAGTTGTAATTAGAACCTAAATGCTATTGTGATTTGGACAAAATAGTTAAATATCGTGTTATTTTTTAAATTCTCGTAAATATTAATGCACTAAAAGGCTGAGTTGCACCACCTTATTTTAACCGTAAAAATAACAATAACCGGTGCTTTTTGTATGGCGTTTGACAGATTTTTGACGTTTGTCAAAGTTATGTAAATGTCTTGTTGCCATAAACTTTTTTTGTATTGTTCAAAAATGGTAACTTACAAGGTTTATTCATGTGTTTTTATCTAAACTTAACTTATAAGAAAACTAGATTACTAAAAACAAGAGAGTATTGACCAGAGTAAGCTATTTCATAAAATCTAAAGCATTTAATTTCAAATAAATTGATTGTTTCTTAAAAGTAACAAGAGAATAACATACAAGTAAGTATTTTTATTGTGTATACTTTATGCTTTGCTTCCGACCACATAATATCTCAAAACAGTAAAACTATTTGCTACTTCGACGTTCCATATTTTTAGCACCACATGAAAAATTGAGAGACTGTGTTTGATCGACGATGGTGAGTCGGTGTTCTAGCTCTCAGGGTTATATTTTACACTATCTTACGGATAACCATAGACATAACTGTTTTTTTAGAAATTTAGTGATTTGTATTGCACAAATCATTGATAGGTAGTCCCTCGTACTAAGCTTGCTTGTTACTCAATACTCAATAAGTTTATTGCTACCATAATAGTAATACAGAATGTTACAATGTGTTAATACAGATAATAAATTATGAACCCTGTTGGGCGCTGCAATTTAAAATATAAAATATTATAAAAGCGAAAGGTCACTGATTGACTAACTCACTCATCACAAAATCTCAGAAACTAAAAGTGCTAGGAGTCTCAAATTTTGAATGGGGGTTCCTTTTAGAACGCAGGTGCTCACTAAGAACGGATTTTACGAAACTCCACCCCTAAGAGGGTAAAAAAATAATTATTTAATTAGTTCTATCAAGGCATGGCATAACTTATAACCTAGTTAAAAAGAGAATGAAATAATAATAGTAAATAAACATCTTTAGACAATTTCACACAGTGCTATCTAAATGGCCTTTGGGGCTAGCCCCAAAGTAAGTAATTAATATGCTTGTGTTATGGGTGCTAACTTAACGGATATAATAGTTAAGAGAAGTTTCTTAATTTGATTTATTAGCGTTGAATTTTGTATTAGTACCAAATAGGATCTCTTAACTGTTTCAGTGTTTGATATTAAAAATATATTTTTATACAAAAAAAATGCTATGCGGTCGGGTCAACAGAGTTGCCATTTTAAAACTGGTGCAAACTTTAATGCAATCCTATGTAGAGATGTGCCTTTTCAGACATCGATTTAATCAAATAGAATATATTAATTAACATTTAATTACTTTGAATTAATAATTTATTTACAAGTACGTAAAATTGAGCTAACAATTTTATTTTGGCTCTAAGTTAATAAAATTATAATTTTATAGTTCCAAACATCTAGCAGTCTGGAATTATTATGACCTGAACTAATTTATTTTATTATCCACCAATCTTCAAGCTAGTGCTAAGAATTTTAATAATTTAAAAACCAGGTTTTAAATATTGAATTCTCATCCCCTAGGCAACTTCGTAAGCTTTGAAATCGATATCAAATCACTCATCGTATGTCGATAAAGCCGATTCATCCGGCGCATCCCTAATCCGCTAGCATACCTCGTGCTGACTGTGTAAAACCAACATCCAACATTATGCATGGATGGTGCTCGAAGGTGGCTCGCTTTGTATTCACATACCTAGGCTACACCACATCAGGCTTTACACTTTTGCTTCTAAAATAGCTCTTAATAGAACTGCATAAGGAGCTACAGTGTAAAATTTGATGTGCTGTACCACTGTTTGAATCTCGGAATGAAAACGCTGGGTCGACAATTGTACGGTTGAAAGAGTTTGATTTAAATGTTCGTCTTGCATTTTAATACCGGTTTTAGCGATTACTATCGATTAAAAAATAATCGATTATAACGTTTTTGTAGGTTCACGTTACATTAGCATGAATTAAAAAAATAATCGATTAGTTTTTATACAAAAACATACGTCCAGGTTAGTTTGAAAGTCGCAAGTAAAACTGAACGGTGACCGCATTTCGTAACCGCAACGTTAAAGTGACCCCTGAATAGGGTTGGCTATCTGAATTCGTAGAATCCGTCTTACGCGTCAAGAAATCAATATCCCGATCAACCTCAAATAATGAATAGACCTACTATTAAATACTCATTTTACAGTAACTAAAACAGCTTTAGATAACTTACAAGTACAATGTATAAATCAGCCAAACTAGGGATTAAATCCCTACTAATATTATAAATGCGAAAGGAACTCTGTCTGTGTCGCTGTCACGCCTAAACCACTGAACCAATTTTGAAAGTTTGAGTCCCAGGAAAGGATATGATAGTTTTTATCCCGGTTTTTGAAACAGGGACGCGTGCGATAGATAAAGTTTTACTGTGACAGACAACATTTCACGCGGGCGAAGCCGCAGGCGGACAGCTAGTTACTAAATATATCTAGGACACGATCCCCTGGACGGATCTAAAGGTCATGGGCTCAAGTCCCTTCGTGGAATCATGTTTACTTCTGTGTATTGGAGAGAATACTAAGTAAATCTATTAAATCTATGAAACTAGAGGTTCTGGAAGGGAGTGTTTTAGGTCCGTCTATGGAACAAAACTCAAAACTTGGTATTTGAAATTGAATACTTGAACTTGAGCTATTTCTTTAAGTCAGAAAGACAAATCTCAGAAACTAAAGTGCTAGGAGTCTCAAATTTTGCATGGGGGTTCCTTTTAGAACGTAGGTGCTCACGCATACGAAGTCGCGGGCGGCCGCTAGTCTAGTTATAAATATAGGCCATGGCATCGTGTGCCTACAGCCTTACGTTTAGTTCCTCGTAAAATATTAAACCATCTTTCTGGAAGGCACTAAAACTGCAAGTAAGAAATATGTCCCCACTGCATTAGCTAAAAGCGTTCGCTGGTTCGTAATTGATTGGCTGGCCGATTGGCACAATAGAACGATCAAACGCTCGCTGGGTATTATGCCGAATCGATAGAGATGTCGCGAGAGATTTTTAAAAGGTGAAGATTTTTGTAGCCTCCTCATATGTAGTTGGAATATCTTTGTTTGCTGTTTTTGTTTCTTTGTCAAGCACATATTTGAATCATTTAAAAGGATTTGAATCAAATAAAAATAAAAAGTCGTAGCTGACATGACAATAAGAACTGTAGGAAAAAAAACTTACAAAATAAGATATCTTATATTGCGTCAATAAATAGAAGTAAACGATTTAATACAGATTTTTCAGTCTTAGAAAAAAACCAGAAGCTTTATATACTATTTTTGTAAGTTGACAACATCTAAAAGAAAGGGTGTATTCGACGAGATAAGAGTAAATATTAATCTCAGAATAAGTTTGGCACATTGTCAGTATCAGTATGGGAAATATGTCAAAATGACAAGTTTATTCCTCAGTTAAAAGTTGTCCGACGGTGGTAAAATCGGCTCTAAATAGAGTGATTTATCTAATGGTACCAGTTAAATTTTTAAGACATCATCATGACAAGGATCGCTGCATAAGCAAGACATTATGCTTATAACCTGTAATATTTTAAACATTTTTCAAACTCATCGTGACCGTGCGAAATGTCTCTAACGGTTCAATAATACTCCCCTTCCGTGCCGAGCGTGTGAAAACACGACACTTCAGAGCACAATTTCATAAAAGCCTTAAGACTGGGATCTTAAAAGGTTTTCCTTCTACGAATATACAAACCCATGAAAATGCTTTTCAACATAATGTAAGTATTCAGTTTTATAATAGCCTATTTTCAGCTTTTGTACGAGTAATAAATCCCAACTAATATTATAAATGCGAAAGTAACTCTGTCTGTCTGTCTGTCTGTCTGTTACGCTTTCCCGCTTAAACCTCGCAACCGATTTTGATGAAATTTGGCATAGAGATAGTTTGAGTCCCGGGAAAGAACATAGGATAGTTTTTATCCCGGTTTTTGAAACAGGGACGCGCGCGATAAAGTTTTTCTGTGACAGACAAAATTCCACGCGGGCGAAGCCGCGGGCGGAAAGCTAGTAACCCATATAAATGAAGAAGGTAATTTTGCACTGTGGAATTCATAAAGTAATGGGATGTTGGTATTGAGACAACCACTGTTTTTTTATCAAAGTCATTAGCAGAAAAATGGTGCATTTAGTTATGTGCAGTCGCTCGCATATTCCTCCCTACTAATATTATAAATGCGAAAGTAACTCTGTCTGTCTGACACGCTTTCACGCCTTAACCAATGAACAGATTTAGATAAAATTTGACATAGAGATAGTTTGAGGTTTGGGAAAGGATTATAGTATAGCTTTTATCCCGGTTTTTTAAACAGACAAAATTTAATTACATACTAACACAAGACACTATTGTGTTTACCTAATTCCACCGATTAAGTTCCTATAATTTTTGTAAGATCGTGCATATTATTAAATACCTGCTACGATGCCACAATGTTTACTTTGATATGACGTCGCCTGTACTACAAAATCTGTAATATTTCAAGAGTGACACTCCCCCACTTTTGAGCTCTTCTCAACAGATAGGACAGTTCGGATGATATTATGCACCACTTCAAAATTTCCATCACATCAATAGTGCCAAAAATAGCACATACGCAACCATAACTCCGCAATAAATCGCCAAGAAAATATGTGCACTCACAGCACAGTATGCGCCCAAGCAAATAGATGGATGTTTACGCAAAGAACGCGGTCCTCTGTGGCACAATCAGCGTTTGCATTATGCATGAAGCCATCCAAAGGCGACAGATGCCTCAGGAACTTCCAGGAGTGATATTAATATTTGTTTGTCAGGTATTTTGAGTTGTCTTTTGTTTCTTACAAGTTGCGAAGTTTGTTCGCGATTAGGATGACGAATTTGAATTCGTCTTGCGGTAAGGGTTGTTTAGAACTGGTTATTTATCACGCGTGTGAAAAGGAACGTGCTTTTAGTTTGATTGTGGTTATCGTTTCTAATCATAGAATATAATTTTTGAAGAACAATACATAAAACCCATTTTTTTATTTTACAAATTACTAATATTCCCGTAATTAGCCCCTCGTACTAAGCTAAATATGCTTGTGTCACGAAGTGAGCTCACCACAATAGTCGAGCGGTGGCGGAGACCGAACCCGCGTTCCCCGGATCACGAGTCGGCCAGTCCGACCCCTTCACCGTTCGGCTATCGTGGCTTCAATAAAATATGTAACAACGTTACATTTGGGCAACAATAGCCCCGGTATCAGACTACTGATTAGAAAGAAAGAAAGATACATTTATTACAATGGACATCACACAAAATAATACAGGTAATTAAATAGACATGACAGTGGCACATAATAATGGAAGAAAAAAAAATTAAAAACAAGAGTAAACTGAGCAGTGCCACCCATTCACCAACAAGATGCCCACTGCAACGGGACCCCACTCAGCATATGCCATGGCCCACGGTGACGAAGGCCACGGCGCTGGTTTTCTGTGTGCCCCATGCCGAGTGAGGGTCACGGACCGTTGGTAAAATAGATAAAATAGTAAGCTGCATAAAATTATCTAGATAAAAATACATAAATAGTAATATTAGTGCACAGATAAATACAAAAGGCGGGATTAGAGATTCGAGGAACGCTTGTTCGACCTTCGACCGCTGAAGCTTCACAGAAACAGTATATTTAGCTCACTAGGAAGGGTTAACAGGTTTACTGGTAACCCTAACAAAATATCGAAGCACAGAATCTCTAATTTGTTCTAAAATAAACGATGAATTAAGTTACTTTGTTCGTTTCAGCCGAATGACGTCCACTGCTGGACAAAGGCCTTCGCCAAGGATTTCCACAAAGGCCGGTCCAGGTTACTTAAGTCCTATAAGAAAATTGTGTGAATTTTACTCTTTTATACACAGAAATTGTCACATGCATTTTTTAAACAAAGCAGTATATCATACTATGGCTTACTTGTGTCAATGCATCGGATTTTTGTATGGAAATATCTGTACCCCCAGTGAAAACGGAGTTAAGTCGAAAATGGTGATTTTTGGGAAATCGCATTTGAAGTTAAAAAAAATCCTGCTTCGTCGCTATTAGAGATAACTTGGTGAAATATTTTTTAGGTGAAAGGTAATGTTAGATATAATTAGGCAGTGTGCCAGTTTGGGAAATATAGCATGTAGTTTTTTCGTAATTAAATAAAAACCCAGTTATATCGCCATGCACGGCAACTTTATATTCGTGTAAAGTGATGTAATGGGACATAAATCATTTTACACCACACTGAATTGACCACCCGCTAACAAGTGTAAAGTGATACATTTTACGCTATTTCTGTTGATATTTTTTTGTTTCTTTAATTTTAGAAAAAGTTGTAAAACAAACATTAGTAATTACACTATGAGGAATCATTATTTCAGGTTATTTAGGGTAAATCGTCCAAAAATTTCTACTTATATCAATATACACCAATTTTGTGATGAGAAAAAAAATGTGTAAACTGATCTAACTAACATAATAGCGATCTAAGTATCCTAATAATTATGTGTAAAGTGATATAAGTGGCGAATGTCTATCTTTTAAGGTTGGCTCATAGTAACCATTTTTATGCAAAAAAAAATCCGTTTTAAAATAATGCATTATTTGCGAAGGTGTTTTTATAAACATGATATTAATCCTTATCCAAATAAATAAATTATTCACCACAAGTATTTAATTTTAAACATTCTTGCCCTTTACACCATTCGATTTCAATAAATATCTTAGGAGATATGGCAGTTTTAAAATCACATGGCAGCAAAATAATGATCAAGTAGGTACTACGCGCGCTACTGATGGATCAATGCACAGCCTAAACCGCTGATCGTAAAGACCTGAAACTTGGACGGTGTGTTCTTTGTATGACGTAAGCATCTGATAAGAAAGGATTTTCCAAAATTCTACCCCTAAGGAGGTAAAAAGGAGGGCCAAAGTTTGTATGAAATAACGAGATTCCTTCGTCCAATCTACTTAAAATTTTGCATAAGCATTCTATAACAGAATTAATGGAAGACGTTTTTCGTATTTTAGTGAAATGCACCCCCTAACTATGTTAAAAAGGGGTAGAAAGTTATTTTAGTGGTGATTGTTGATTTAATGGTGGTGATGGTGAAAGTTGATTTAATTACTCATTAGTGCATTTTTTTACAATCATGACGTCATGTTAACGACTACCATACTCTAGGGGCCTCCACTTAACCTCGGAGTGGGTGCCCGCTGCGTGCGCTCGCCCAACAATGCATAGTAAGTAATGCATGAAAGTCATGCCGCGGGCACCTGCTTGCGCTGTATATACATAAACTCATTTTCGCGCGAGAGTTTTGGCGGAGGCCCTTGAGGTAGTGGCCCGTAGGAAAATATAAAAAAAAGTTTACCAATAATACTGCGGTAGGTGTAGTTTTCGATTTCGTTGTAAAAAAATAATACCACCGAGTAACTTTCACCGGATCAAAGGCCGAGCTGCATATTCATGAAATATAAGAAAAAAATATTTTCATGTTTATTTAACCTGATTTTTATATTTTAAAAGTATTCAAACATTTAGATAATAACGTTAAAACATTTAAAAATATTCGTATGAGAACGTTTTCGACTTCTCCACGGACGAAGTCGCGGGCAAAAGCTATTTGTAAAATAATTAGACTAAATTATTAAAAGTGCCTACCCAAAGTCATTATTCCACGCGGACGAAGTCGCGGGCACAGCTAGTCTATATATATAAAAGAAAGTCGTGTTAGTTACTTCGCTTATAACTCAAGAACGGCTGAACCGATTTAGCTGAAAATTGTCAGGGAGGTAGTTTAGAGCCAGGAGAAGGACATAGGATACTTTTTATCCCGTTCGAAATTAAAAAAAAAAGTCTGCTTATTTATTGCCATTAAGGCGGAACAAAGTTCGCCGGGTCAGCTAGTTATTTATAGATATCGTAACTACATTTTTTTTTATTTGGTGCACAAAACAGGGATACAACCATAACATACAAAGTTACAGTGTTTAAACCTTGCTATTCAATATAGAGTTAAAATCATTGACTGATTATTGTAATAAACTATACTTACTACTTTTTTTATTGCCCCTGTGTCTTGTAAATACGCATGTGAATTAAAATGAATAATTTATAATCTTTAATACATGCAACGCAAGTAACAAATACACAAATACATATTTTTTTACTTTTTTAACTTTGAACGTAACCATAACGATAACCGGTCTTTTTTGTATAGAGTTTGACAGATTTTTGACGTTTGTCAATGTTAAAAAAAAGATGTGCAACCCAGCCTAAATAAACTAACTCCTACTTCAAGCCTGCTTTTTCAGCGCCATTTTGTTAAACATCATGCTGATTAAAATGAATGCAAATATGCTATTGCTAGAGCGCTTTCATATAAAATTCAATACGGCCTACATCACCTCGCAATATTCATTAAACCATGAAAATAAACACGGAATGAGTATTCCGGCACGGTTCACTACATCCCACTTATTGCTTTGTTTTCCGATGGCACAGTTCCTATAAAACAGTAAGTAAATAATAAGGATATTTCACTTTATAATAATAATAATTTACATTGCACATTAATTTTGCTCCCAGAAGGATTCGAACCTCCAATTCCAAGCCAGCAACCAAGGCAGCCAATCAAATACATTGTGTTATCATTACTCCATAGTCACCATTACTACCTGTCACTACTAGTATAAAACAAGGTCCCTTTCCTATCTGTCTGACAATATTATGTATGCTTAGATCTTCAAAACTACGCTATACATTTTGATGCGGTTTTTTAAATGGATAGAGCGATTCAAGAGGAAGGTTTATATGTATAAAACTTGCATATTATAGGAGAGAAAAGCCAAGATAATTCATTGCACCCGTGCGAAGCCGGGGTGGGCCGCTAGTTCGTATTATTTCACGACATTTTCGAAAGCTCGAGCAAAATGACTCGTAGCAATTCGTAGTATACTACGAACTACGGGCGTCTACGAAATTCCTGTAGCGCGTAGTTAAGATACCAGTACTAAGGCACTGCTGTGTTAATAGAAATTCTTATAGTAATAATTTACTTACAACGAGCATGATAGTTACTTTTACGTACCTATTTTTTAGGACGCTTGTACGTTATTACGTAATTATTTTAATTTTAAATGTTTTTTCATATATTTGTGATAGACCGCAGCTTTACATACATAGCTAAATCACGGATTTTTTTGTACTTAAATACTTTTTTATGTTTTTTTATATATTTTTGACAGACCGCAGCTTTACATTCGTAGCTAAATCACGGATTCGCACTGAAGTTTGTTTATATGGGTAAGACCGAGTTGCCGCCGCCGCGAAAGGAAAAAGAAGTTTATTCCAGTCACCGACTTCATTTTAATCATGGTCTGTCGGCTGTGAGGTGAGGTCTAGTTCATAATGTATAGTCAGTTCAGAACTTTTGAAAAATAGCATCTATTACGACTGGATAAGATGCTTTATTTGGTTTGACGACGGCACCTATACTGTTTTTAATTTTTATGTTCCACTCAAGTTATGCTCAATTGAGTGTCGAATCAAGTTTTTATATACGTAGTGAGAGTGTTATTTTGACGTTTTGATAAATTTCAAGCTATACTGTACTGTTTATAACTATGTATATTTTAAAGTCTGTAAACCCTAAAAAGAGGCTGGCAATAACGACTGAATTTCGTACACACATACGGCAAGCAAAATTTTGTAAGTACATCTCTCGCGGAAAACTTTTGCTAAATCTAAACAACTCAAGCGCCATATTTCAACAACTTTCTACATAAAAGAAGTTTCATTACGTCCTAGACTTATCTCAAAATTTAGACCTACAGACAAATTCGTTTACTGACTACCGCCATTATAAATTTTTTCTTTGTGTTAGAATTAGTCCCTCAAGTAGTGATTATTGTGTTTCGGCAGTTAGAGGTAAGATGACCATCTTAAGACCAGACAGTCTAAGTCCATTTAGCTTGCTACCACCATCTTACTTAAGGTAAGTCAGTCACTATGTTCGATAGTTGAAAGTAAGATAACCAGTTCCCGTGGTGACGAATTCCAGGATTTCGAGGTGAATTTTGTTTCGTTCTGTAGACGAATCGTAGAGCTTACAGGTAAAATGACCTAGTGATTTGCTGACCCACTAACTAAAGATTTTCTCTTTTATCTTTACGGCGTCTATTATTGCCAATTTGTCTTTGTTTAGGCCTTTTACCCAAAGACGATGAATGAAAAAAGTTAGCGCTGCAAACTTTGCGGGACTCGGTAAACCCAACTCATTACACGATATATTAATTGGCAGTAATATTATTTACAGGCGTTCGCCAGTTTTGTGTAATGGGCGGTGTATCTCAGATGGGACATTTATAATTTTAACCAAAATAGCATAATAAGGCCAATAATTATAAGACAATGTTTAAAACGAGATTAAGGCTAAGGCTGAGTTGCATCACATAACTATAACCGGTGTTTTTGTATGGAGTTTGGCAGACTTGACCGTTGATTTTTCGTCGGCCGATAGTTTAGTCGGGCAGTTGATCAGTATGGGCATGTATGGGAGTGCGCACACTACTCCGATTCGATTTGGCCGATTCTTCATACAATTCAAAATCGGGCACAACTAAAAATCAATGGTGTGCGCCTACTCTAAATTGAAATTTAACAACATACTCAGCTACTAAAAAACTCAATCTATTGAATTGGGATTGAATTGAATTTTGAGCTGCGTTCTGCATTACTGAACTTATTTTTTTATGGCTTGTGCGATCTAAAGAGAATTAAAATTTTGTTATCTCTAAAATACTTTTAACAGTTTTTGTTCAATTCACAGTTGAATTTTAATTCTGTCTGGTTACGGCGTGAAACTTCCAGGAAAACGGGTACTATTCGAAGTATTATTTGGTGGTATTCGGCAGTTTTGTGTACCGGACGGCTGGTGGATAGAATTTAATTAACCGCTGTGCAGTTGGAAGCCGCTTCACTCAGGAACTGTCTGCTGGGACTGGGTTTAGGATGACGCAGTTTTTAAGCTATAGCGATTGTGTTTTGTTTATTTTGCGAGATTTGCAAGCGAATTCGGCCGTCGTGTCGTTTGCTTTTGCTATGATAGAAAATAGTCAAGATGAATAAATAGGTAAGTAGGTGACATATTCCGAGTATACTCGTAGTACGGAAGCGTTCACTGCTATTTTTATGAAAGATAATTTTAAGCATTTCTGTTCTCATAATATTTATGGCAATATACCTATGTGGGAGGCATAGCCTTTGTGTTTGAAGTTGATATTATAACTAAATGTTTGAAGTTTTTTATTATGTGTTAGGTACCTACATTCGTTATGAATAAATAATTTACTTTGTTAAATCATACAGTTAAACTGTAAGTATATTATTACAGTGGTGTATTTTTGCAGCATTGATAAATGGTTAGTTTGTTAGTTATTTCTACCGCTACCCCTTCTAACTTATAACTCAAGGAAACCATACAACTCTACTCACTCTCCCTACATAACTTATAACCCTCTTCATAGCTAAGTTACAGACCGGATTGTGGGCCAGCCGCCGTCTTGGGGATAAATATTGTACGGACGGCATTGTCTTTTCAAAATATTCATACGAATCTTCAGCATAATGCGACCGTCAATATTCTGGAGCTAACTTATTACTGTTTGGATGGACGGCCTATTTAATAATGTATACAGGGTGGAAACGATAAGTGATCTCACTCGATTATTTCTAAACTACACCACAGAATAAGTAATAGTACAGGTACAGAAGGATTACTCCGCAAGACGATTTAAATAAATGCGAGTCTTGCTACGACGCGATACAGTGGAATTCAGCTCGCACAGCACTACGTACCTACAATTTTATTCACCTACAAGTTTTGTCTCTTTCTATCGCGTGCCTCTGAACTCTTCTTACGCTGTTAGGGTTGCTGTCTAGTGAAAAAAAAAATAATCTACTTATTTGTAATGACGTACGTATGTAGGTAAGTATGCATTCATTATGGAAAACCTTCATAGTAGGTTAGGTTCCTATAATATCCTAAGAATTATTGATTACCTACATGGCCAACACACCTTTAAGCATCTTTGGGAAGCGAAAAAAAAAGATAAATCCGGTAGATTACTTTTCGAATTTAAACACCCGAACGCCGCACAATATTTCTTTATCTTTATGTCCATTTTTAAATAATACTTCGATCATAGAATAATAATCATACTACTACAACGCACGCCACGCGCCAGCGTCCTGACGAGCGCGCGCGTGACACTCGACTGATATAATACCCGCCGGCGGGGCGCTTCGCTGTAGGTAATTATCGGATGTACCGCGCGGAGTGAGCCAGGCCTGACTACACAAAATATCGAAAAACTGGTTACTGATTCAGGATCAGTGCTTCACGAGCTTTTTCTAACGGTATAAGTAACAGGTTACAGAATTAACTGGGTCTATCCGAAAATTCAATGTTTTCAGCCTCCATCCATATTAAATGTATGCCCACTTGCCCAGCCACATGATAAATTTTAAAAGTGTTAATTTTTTTACTAAATAATACACATTTAAAATGAACTCGTAAATTGCATTCTTATTTATAACTATTCATAGAAAACATTGGTTCTAGGCTTTACTTGCTATAATATTATCAAGACATGAGTGCCATGACTGTGTCAGTACTAAATGTAGCTATGGAAGTTGGAAACATTGAATTTTCGGATAGATCCAGTTTATTTTGTAACCTATTATTGGTACCGTGATGCACTTTCAGGATCAGTAACCTGTTTTTTGATATCTTGTATAGTTTAGTAATAATCGAGTGAGATCACTTATCGTTTCCACCCTGTATAACAAAAATATGACTGAAGGAAATAAGAAACATTTTTTGTAAGCTTAAGGAGACTCCAGTAATTGCATTAAGTGGCGTATAAGTAATTAGGCCTAGCTAATGGAGTCATATTAAAATTTGGTAATTTTTTTTTAAATAAGGTCGCGTCGCCTGTTTTCGCCCATCGCTTCATTCACGCCCAAGCGACGGATCACTTTTAAATAAAGTGGAAAATACTTAGCGAGATCATCTACATATACATTCCGTTTTTATCACGTTTTTATATTACATAGTGATCCGTGGCTTAGACTCGAAAAGGGTAGTGAAAGCAAGAAAACTCATAAACGCATAAAACTCATTTATTTTTGCAAATAGGCTTTTAAAAAGCACTTTTACACATCCCAAGCAGGTGATATATCCTATCTACTGTTAATAACGCGGATGAAATATGTCATTCCATCGCAATGAGATTCAGTGTGTTTAAACATGTCAAAGTTAAAGATTGTATTTAATACTTATGCCCTATCCAGGGCGCTTATAAATATGTAACACATCCCAAATATAGCTTGTCCATCCTCCACTTCGGGACAACATATTATGGGCTGTTGAGTGATGTATGAAACAGTTTAGTGTACAGTCTTGCTAAATATGACGGGTCCCTGTCCATAACCTCTGTTTTATTCTCCCGCACGGGTGAAGGAACTGTAATCAAGCTACCTTCGAGACTGCCTAAAAAGTGTCAAAAGACATGAAAATAAAACATAACCCTCACAATACAATTAGATTTTCAAAGTTTATCAATTAGTTCAAACGAATGAATAAATAAACGTATTCCTTTTTAACCTTTAACCGACGACGTGCGGTCTCACAGACCGCTCCGGTTTTTGAAATTTCTGGATTGCAATGTTCTACTTACTCCCGTGTCCCGAGCGTCTCAGTACCTTCGAGTTTAGTTACCCATACGCCATTACAGGTAGTGGTTACATCGATGAGGGCAGTTTTAATAAGATAATTCGATTCAAAGTTCAACAGCGGTCTGTGGGACCGCACGTCGCAGACTACGTAATATTTTTGTACTATACTTGTTCAGGCACACATGCTTTCAATGAGCACGGTACGATTGCGCGGGACCTATTTAAATCTGCCGTCAACTCCGTCCCGCCAAAACTTACACGGCGAGCGCGCGCGACTACCAGCAGCGCCGCGCTCCACGACGGCAAACGAACGAAAACTATGCAACGCGCTCTCTCGCGTTTGGGCCGGCTCCGCGAGTGCCACGCTTATTGTGTGCTCCAACGGAAATGTGAAATTTGGTGACTTTTTGGAAATGTTTTGTGTGTGAGGCCTCCACAGTACTTTGCTTGAAGTTAGTGACTCAAGTGAACCACCGAAGACACCGGGCGAAGCCCTAACTACCGGCCGGCGGCGTCCTACAGAGTACCTACCAGTAGCGCGGCGGCAGACAAGGTACCTGTTCGATTGTTTCTGTGTTTTGTTGATTGTGTTGTGCCTGGACGACACTGTGGAACTCATATTCGGATAAGCTATCGAAATAGTTAACAATACTAAAACTTGCATTTTTGTTTTAGACGACTGATTTTGTGTAAAAATGATGGATCCTGGGCCCACACAACCTAGAGAAAGACATTTCCTACTGATATATTGATATTAGGACATAATATGATGTAAAAGATGGTAGTCTGTAAAAAAATACCGCGGAACGGGTGGTAAAGCAAACAGTGACATTATTATTGGCTCTGACATGCTAAATCAGCCTGATGTCATTGCACCAGCTGCAAAAACGACGTACATTTTAGTCCACCTAAATTGCAAACGAAATTATCTTACAGGTGTTACCTATGCATACCGAAAATGCTTGGCATGCGGTAAAAAAATATGTCCAGATTATGCCTAATGTTTACCCTACGTCAATTTTATTTTGTTCATGGTAATGTACGTATCATTTATTTTTATTTTATTCATTATGTTCACTATATTTAGGAAGAAGTACAGTTTTTCTTGATTTGGTTAAAATTTACAAGTTTTAGAGGTATTATTGAGCTCTTGTGTAATTTCAATGAAATTAAGGGTCAAAAAAGTATTAGCCATATGTAAATTAATAATATACATTATTTCCTCAAAAATTATTAGTACGTTTATTTGTAATACTATAATGTTCTCAAAAAATATAAAACCAATATACTTTTATACAAAAAATGATTATTCTTTGAGTAAACAGTATAGCGGTCTCACAGACCGCACGTCGCAGACGACGTGACAAAAAAATCACGTCGTCGGTTAAAGGTTAAAAAAGTTATAAATAACTATGTAATCGATTCCACTCAAAACTTTTGTATAAACCTTCCATGAAACTTGTTTGTATTATTTGCCGAGAGATGTCACTGTACTTTGAGACGCGTGAAGCTGTACCGCGTTGTCCAGATTTTTTTCCCTGGCTTTATATACCTGGAGTATTTTGACATCTGTAGAACCTTTGACAACATTGTGAACCATTGACAACCTGTGTCAAGCAATAAATTGTCACCTACATATTGACGTCTTATTTATACCTAGATAAGAGTCCCTTAAGTGCGCCGAGAGTATCCGTGGTTTATTCAACTTTATTAAAATGAATATTAATCTGTGTTCCATAAATGCCATATTCAGACTATTAATAACTCCAAGAACTACGAAATTAATTTGAAAACCTTCGGCTGAGGGAATTTAATTTCCAATCAAGGGGTATCTCGGGTCCAACAATACCTATTAATAAAATTACGGGAATTGGAACATTCAAATATTTTCTTAAAATCAAATATTTTTAATGAAACCCTTTTCAATTATGTTTTGGTTATAATGCTTACTATACAGCTTTAAAGCCAGAGACTGCTTGAATAAGTAAGTATAGGTAACAAATTATCTAGATAATGTTCTGTGTCTATTAAATTACTTAATTTAAGTCACTCTTTGCTGTTGTTTGAGCAATAAATATTTCATGCAGTATACATTATTAAAATCACTAATTAAGTACCTACTTTTGTGTGAGCACCTTGACCTAGGTACGGTAAGGTAGGTCCTACACCTATTCGAACTTATCACAAAGGAAGAAGAAAAGGTAGCTTAGAAACGCTTGCAAATTTTATTACGATAAAAACTGAAAGTAACAATGATACAATTATTTCTTAGGCATTAGATACGTATGATATAAATGTTTAAAACAACTACGAATACCCAAAGGCACCTATACAGCATAATCTATTATTAGTGATACTGATAAAATAGACCAATCATAATCAACAATATTAACATAATACCCAGTTTACCCAGTATCTATTTTGATAATTCATCCTTATACATATCTACTCGTACCTATATTCGGTACTCAATCTGCATTTCACTAAGCTATTACTACTTAAGTAAAAGCGTTTCTTGATGCGTACCCATCAAAGGCATTAGGTGTCCACTGCCCACTTACACAAATGGGCCCAATTACCTTACCTTACCTGCAAGATGTCCTCGTAGTCAGACCATGAATTAGTAAAATAAATTAACTTAAGTGGTGACTACGAATGAGGATTTAAGTTCTTGGACGGGCCAACTAGGATGAGTTTTTTTTTTCAACTTTTTCATAGCACAAAACTCTTTGGTCTTGGGAAAGAAATTTACTTTTAAGTTAGTTCGGGGCTTTTCTCACCTCTCGTTCCCACCAATACGTAAGGAAGCTGATTGTTTAACACTCCATTTAATAATAAGGCTGAGTTGCACCATTTTACTTTGACTTTGACAAACGTCATAAATCTATCAAACTCCATACAAAAAACACTGGTTATAGTTGCGGTCAAAGTTAGGTGGTGCAACATAGCCTTTGTTTTTTTTTCATAAATGTTCGTAGCTATGACGTTTTACCCTTCGCCAGTCAAAGACCTGCTTATGAAATCCAACTTTTACAACAACTTCTACTAAGTTCTATTAAGAACTTGGCAAACTGAACTGCATGGTTTGACTCTTCTTCGAAGAGACGTTTGAGGGTATGCAAGCAAGTAGGTATTTCTTATTTATTGGAACGAATTACTTGCGTCAAGTAAGGCATTTGACATAATTTCCTATAAATTCTAAAGCACAACTTTTCTCAACGAACAGATAATTTTGGTCTAAATTAGTTTTAAAAATAGTTGTTAGATTTATAGTATCGGTAATTGATATTGTTGACTTGGCACCATAGTATGTACTATATTCTAATTCCTCTTTTGCCAAGGAAAATGGTTGAGAATCGCGTTAGGTCATAAAAGTACGTCGCATTAAATTAGTGGCATCAAGTACATTAAATTCACATTCTTTGGTAGTGTCAAGTACCCATTAAAATTATAAGTAGATACTTACTAAGAATCAAGTCTCAATAATCATAGCCACACTTGCTTGACCGATAAAATACTCAACTAACAGGAAAAATCCAAAATAAATTTCTCATTACCCGCAACATGACATCCAGTAATTGGAGTGGCCGGGACTGTCACGTCGGGTCTTACATTCAAATCCGCGGGAGCGTGACGCGTCGCAACCAAACAATGGGTAGCTTAATTGAATTCATCGTGTGCTGAAATCAAATCGGCATGTGCTCTGATTATTTTGTTCTGTAGTGGCCGCGACCTATTTTAGAAGCTGTACCACAGAATAATCCGTACAGAAGAATTTCTTTGCAATTGCAATCGTCAACAATGGTATGGTGCAATTTCGCTTGCCTCAAGAGCCGAACACCGTTTCGTTTACCTACCCATTCAGTGATCGGTCACTTATTGACTGCTCGCTCGTGAATTCCTTGCAGATTATTCGCCACGCGTGTTTTGTTTTCGATACCTACTTATTCGGGCTGTACCGTTAATCCACAAGTGAAGTCGAAGTTCTCGTGGCGCAGCGGTCTGAGCTGATTGGTCCCGATCGGGACAGTTAAGCTACTGTAAGAAAGGTCAGGTTTAGGATGGGTGACCGGTTTGTGTTACTTAATTACTGATTTGAAATACCTAACACTTAGGCTGGGTTGCACCATCTTTCTTGAACTTTGACAAACTTCAAAAATCTGTCAATCGTTATAATTGACGTCTAAGTTAGGTGGTGCAACTCAGCCTTAAATTCAAAATCTAACTGAAGTTACTGAATACCAATATGCCATGATCATCATCAAGAGTGGTTGCTCACGAAAAATTTGTAACCTACCTAACTAACACCCGTATTCACAAACGATGCTTGCTTCAGTGACGCAGCATACCGAACGCACAGCGTTGAATAATAGAGCTCTGTGATTGGTTCGCGTGTAACTCTGTGCGTCCACGGGTACTGTGAGACCTCAAAGTAATGTTTGTGAATACTTCGCGAAGGTATTTAAAAAAAATATGCTCAATGTCATTAACAATATGGTGTAATTTAGCTTGTCTCAAGAGTCAAGCACAATTTTGTTGACAAACGTCAGTGATCGGCACTGCGCCGAAGCTATAGGGCTGACTTCGGTAAAATGATGTGACGTGAGGTGCCAAACTGCGGAAAATGGCGGAGGAAATACATGATTTAGCATGAATTATCATGAATAATATTAACTACTTATTTACCTCTCAGTGTCTTGAGGCAACTTAAAAAGTACATTCTGTGTTTTTATTATTATTTAGTCAGTTAATTACTGCACAGTATTTTTTTTATTTTCTTCCATCATACACAAGAATACGCGTGCGTGAGTCAATGTTCGCTCGTATGTGAGGCCTTGTCGAATAGTATCCTGTAGGTGGGCCATCGTGCGTGTTTTGTTTTCGATGTAAACTCGCGGAGATGAACAGGCCTGATACGGGCGTTACTTTATTTGATTCGTTGTTCGATGTCATTAATGGCATATTAATGTTGTATTTATGAAAGTTACAACTCATTTGACCCCACAGGATGCATTATCGCTTATTTCAACAGGAACATTAAAAGTGACCTAGGTACTAATTATCACTTGAACTCAGTGGATAAGAAAAATCATGTGTCTATGGCATAAAACCAATCAACATCCCGAAATTCCAAACGGGTTCCAATCCCCTACAAACATAAACCCATATTCGGTATTCTTGAAAACTAACGAAAATTGGAAGTCTAAAAATATAGCTGCCGTCCAGGAATATTGCCACAAGCCGGAATGATTGGCATATATCTATCGCCCTCGCATGACATAGAGTAAACGTGACAACTATGAAACTTTTATCTTTGCTGACCTAATAGTGATGTACGGTAGACCAATACCTAACTTTATCGATAAATTCAGCTAGGTATTTGTTTTCGTTTTAAATTGGTGAACGTATCTGGCTCTACCCGGACATGATAAAGTCTAAACTCCTATTTCTTTTCGATTTATTTTGACTGACGCCCGTATTCACAAACATTACTATGAAGTCTCACAGTGCGCGTGGATGCACAAGTTGACACATGAACCAATCACAAAGTTCTATTCAACGCTGTGCGGTCGATATGCTGCTTCACGCAAGCATCATTTGTGAAAACGGGCCTAATATCTGAAGTGATTTTACCAAATTACGATCGTTAGGGGAGAGGGGGGCAGCTTTGGACAGGGGCAGCTTAGAACAAATGATTTTAAAAATCATTGGTTTAGGCTACAATGGTATAAATCATAATTTATATTGCCAGCACTGATGCGCATAGCCGTCACATCTCATTTTTAATATCTAACTGTAGGTTAACCGGCAAAAGTGGTTTTTTGTTTTTGACTGCCAATTTCGCACTTTTTTATTTTGGTTCTAAGGATTTTGTGGACGTAGTTTTATAAAATAGTGAGTGGTTTGTTTACTATATGGAAGTTTAAATAGTTTCAATGAAGATTTGATAAGAAATTGCGATATAAAAGTATGTTCCGTTACTAAATTTATGTTTTTTTCTGGAAATATACCCATGGGGCAGCTTTGAACGAAATGGTTGGGGCACCTTTGAACTTTATAAATTTTCTTCTTTAAGTGGTATTATGAAACCTTAAGTTTTCTAATACTTCGTAGAAGGTTTTTACATAAAAAATAAGCAGATTGCTTTACTGTGACAGATAAAATTTCAAGCTGGGTGAAGTCCGGGCAAAAGCTAGTTTTAGTAGTTGATTGATATTTTTTCAATTATGCAGTTTTGTCTTTGATGTGTCATTAAACAGAAAGTTTATTAGTATTTAGTTAATTGATATATCTTATATTAACTTTTTTTAATAATATCTTTAAGTCTTGTGTTACTTTGTACAGAGTGATGTAAAATAAAATAAACATGTTAAATTGATCCCAAATGACACTGATCATTTAAAATTTTGTTTATTAATTGTTTTAAAAATACACATTCATAAATATTCAGTTTTATTTCATTGAAAAAAATACTAATTCAAAACTGCCCCAGGCGTGTTCAAGGCTGCCCCGACTACGGGGCAGTTTTGAACGTTTACAGGTCTGTGCAAAAATCTAAATATCTTAATAAGCGTTCATGAATAATTAAGAAAAACATCATTATTTTGTTGTGTGATAACCATGACCTCTATCTAGGAAGAAAAAATTAATGAAATCGTTCAAATTTGGAAGATATTTAATAAAGTATGAAAATTGTTCAAAGCTGCCCCCCTCTCCCCTACTAACTAATTAGGTAGTTTTCTTTGTATTATTACTTATAAAATAATGAATTTTAGTCACACTTCGAAACCCCATAAACAACTTGCTGAACTCACCCTGTTTACGGTAGAGACCACGCACTGACATCCACAAACCACATTTATGGAGGAAATGAGATCTAAAAGTACCACAGAGGTATCAATACTTACAGATTGCCATGGATCATTTTTAGTACAAAATACAATAACCATACACGATGTAACGTCGAAAAGCTCTCTAAATTAATGATTCTCAATTCTATCGATATCCCTATTTGATTTCGAGGATGGATCACCCTATCGACAGTTCGACTTCACTTTAACCCACGTTCTGTGTATTTTTGTCGGAATATTCGAAATATTGCCAGAGTTAAGCAAACAAAGCCTTTGGACTGGTACTTTGAATACGGGCCCGTTTCTTTTTCATTTTATTCAAATCGAAGTTTCTATCGGCCGATACGTCCCTTTAATATTACAATTTCCCAGCCGAACTTATGAAGTTTTAGTATCGTTTTTGTGAGCAGATGGGGTTGGGTAATGTTTAAGAGTTACGTCATATTTAGGTCAAAGATTGTATGGCTTTTATATCATAGCAATATGCGCTCCTTCAAAATTAAATGGCGCAATTTTAAAATTGCAATAACTTTTAAGCACCTACAAATATAAATGTTTCCGAAATATAAAGGATAAAAGATAATCTAAATATTAGCCTCAAATAAAATTATAAACATTTGATATAATTAGACTTTTATTTACTCTTATCTATAATATATAAATCTATATCTAAGTATAAATAAAAGCGAAAGGTCACTGATTGACTGACTCACTCATCACGAAGTCTCAAAAACTACAAGTACCTACTAGGTGTCTCAAGTTTTGCATCGGGGTTCCTTTTGAACGTAGGTGCTCACTACGTCCGGATTTTGCAAAATTCAACCCATAAAGGGGTAAAACGGGATCCACGCGTACGAAGTCGCAGGCGGCCGGTAGTAATTGTATAAAAGTAGATATTCCCATTTAAAATTATGGGAGGTAGGTTATACATGATATTATTATATTTTATCTTAATAAGACTAAATACACCACTAACATACCAACTAAACAATAAACTACACAGTTACACACACTGATAAACAGCTTCGCGTCTGTGGAAGGATTTGCTCCTCCTCACTCTTTGTCGCCAAAATAAATGAATCCATTTTTTACATCCAGCGGCACGGACAGGACTCATCTTATTTGTTTGTGGTACATTAAATTGATGGGTTCCTTTGTTTTTTTCTGAGCCATCAAGTAAAAGGTCACGCGAAAGTTAAGGCTAGACTCAAATTAAGCAAGACTGATGCGATTAATTAGGTTCGTCGTCGTATTTACTGGACTAATAAGGTATTGTGTTGTTTTATACACAGACGTAAATGACTAAGTATTTTGTACTGCCCTGACATAATACGTAAGTATTACGGGCGTAAGCCCGTATTCATAAACGATGCTTGCTCTAATGAATCAGCAAATCGAACGCACACGTTGAATGGAGCTGTGTGATTGGTTCGTGTGTCGCCCTGTGCGTCCACGCGCACTATGAGCCCTCATAGTAATGTTCGTGAATACAGGCGTGAGTCACATTGACGCCGGGAATGGATGGAATAATTGGACAAAAGCATAGACTTCTTGATATTTGTGTAATTAGGCTTAATCAAATGTGATGCTACTCGTATTAAATAAAATTACGAGTATTTTCTCCAATAACACATAGTTGAGAAATTAAGTTTTCAGGCATTTAATTAACGCACTAAATACTAAAGCTGGGTTGCACATCTTAACTTTAACTTTGACAAACGTCAAAAATCTGTCAAACTCCATACAAAAAGCACCGGTTATCGTCATAGTTGCCGTTAAAGTTAGGTGGTGCAACTCAGCCTAAATATTTTATTCTATTTCCTTGTGTAATATTACTTATATACTTGATTTAATATCTTACAATGTCCTTTGTATATTCAAGATACAGTTAACTTTGTTTATCAGCAACACAAAACAAGTAACTGCTTGTTAAAGATCGAGCTAAGAGTCTCTTAAGACTTAGCACGTAGTGACAAAAGAAAATGCACTCCATATTGGTCTTTATTGTTCTGGAATAAAGGACACAATACGGTCATTTTTGAGGATTACTGTACGAGCATTAAGCGGCCGTTAAGCAGTTAAAGATGTTTATTGGGTAGACGTGACCGAAGCTGACATAGTTCTGTATTAATGTCTTGGAAGTTTATTGCTCGTGGGATCTATGTCCATAGACTAAGGAATATATGCTTATGCCACGTTTTCACTTTGGACATGCTGCAGAGATAAGTCGTCCGACATTAACGTAAGTTTGTCTCTGCAACTTTGTCCCTCGACATATGACTTGTTCACACTAGCCAGTAGTGCATAGAACATCGACAAGCGACAAGTCACGCGACCCGTAGATGTCGCAAGCAACATCGGGCGACATCGCGCGGGACACGTGAATTTCGTGTCGTGACAAAGTCACGGGACAAATGTCTCCTAGTGAAAACGCGGCTTCAGTAGTACTGTGTGAAATAACTATTAAGGTTACTTATACTGATTTTTACTCCCGTTAGCCCCTCGTACTAAGCTAATATGCTTGTCACGAGTGAGCTCACCACAATAGTCTAGCGGCGGCGACCGAACCCGCGTTCCCCGAATCACGAGTCGGCCAGTCCGACCCCTTCACCGCTCGGCTATCGTGGCTATTTGAGCACCCCAAGGCCCAAAAATGACACAAAAAGGTGCGGAAGGTTAAATAATGGGCATTCTCAGTGGTGACCATTGAGGGAGTTCGAACCGATGGTATTTTGTGGGACACTCCAATCGGGATGTTCGCGTGATTGTTTATTAAAACACGTAATATTAACAAACGGGATCCTGCAAAAAAAGCAGTTCCTGCAAGAATCGTGATGTCTCCTCTTCGTTCGTTCGTTCGTTCGTTTCAGCCGAAAGACGTCCACTGCTGGACAAAGGCCTCCCCCAAGGATTTCCACAAAGACCGGTCCTGCACCGCTCGCATCCAGGCGCCTCCCGCCTGCTCCTTCAAAACTACTGTACCCTAAAATGCTCTACATGTCACCACCATGATAAATTGCTGATCTAAGCACTAAATAATGAATCTACAACATAGTTCCGCGTATATCCTAACCGTATCGCAGCGAACTCATCAGCTGAGTGGCTCACGCGGGCGTAAATTAATTAGCTATGGTTGTTGGGACGCTCATGTCTCCTTTGGGAGGGAGGCATAATGGAGGCAAGTTCAGTAAGTCCTTGTCAAACTAGGCAATTCATAAACGATGTTGGAGAGAACTTGAAATGGGGTTGGAGGAAGTTAGAATGACTTAATGAACACCACTAGGTGGACCGACGATCTGCTGAAGGTCACGGGAGGCGCCTGGATGCGAGCGGCGCAGGACCGGTTTTTGTGGAAATCCTTGGGGGAGGCCTTTGTTCATCAGTGGACGTCTTTTGGCTGAAACGAACGAATGAACATCACATTTCTCTTTCATCTTAAATTTTTTTCATAACTATTTTTTTTTCTGTTGGCTGATGATTGGGTCTTGTCAATCCTATTGCGTAGTCTAATCAGAAATGAGGAGATCCGCAGGAAAACCAAAGTCCCGATGTAGTCCACAGAACTGTCAAGTTAAGTGTCAATGGTCAGGTGGTGGCAATTCATTCGGACATGAAGAACTGACTATCGGGACAAGCACCTGGTTGCGGGCAGCGTAGGATCGGTCGTTGTAAATACCCTTTTTTTATCCACAACGAGCAAGCTCTTTGGCTCTTGTATCTCACCTGACGGTAAGTGATGATCAGGCTAAAGGTGGAAGCGAGCTTCACCCGGAATCCTCAACCACGAAGGAACTGGCTATCTTACCTCTAACTGACGGAACACAACAATGCTGTCAACAATTGGGAGTCCTTTGTCCAGTTGTGGACGTTATTTGTCTGAAACGAACGAACGCATGGACCCTACTGCATCTTCACCGATTGTAGCGTGGTTGTCGTAAGCGTGATTTAGTGGAGTCCTTACTTTTTATAAATTGTCCCCCGCCGCGTTTAGCTGTCGTCCCGTCTGTCTGGAAAGGCTAATTGGTTCTCACTAATAGGCTGATAGATACACAGATAAGGTTGTGTAGTTTGTACTTAGTAATGAACACAAAAATAAAAAAGAGAGTACATTATTTGCACAATTTGTTCCAAAATAATCCCGCAAAAGGAGATTTTTTATGAAGGTTGTGTTTAAAATTTTTGTACTAAAATCGTAGTGGGTTACCCTTCACAGCGTTTTTATTCAACAATTAAAATTATTTTGTAAATCAACATAAGGCATACTCGTACATATTTGACTTTGTAGCCTATCAAAGACTGAATTGAACTATTGACAGTGAAGTAAAAATCTGTAGTTATTATCATTCTTTCGATAGTTTTTTTTATGGGACAGGAGGAAACAAGCAGACGTATCATCTGATGATAACTGATCGCCAGCCATAGACACCCCGCCCCAGAGTTAGTAAACTGTTTTTAAAGTCACCATAGTAGTCACCACAGCATTAATACATGAAGCTAGACACTGAAAACTTATATTCTTGTAATTATGTGCTATTTTACAACAAAAATATTGTAGCCTGATGTTATTTCAACTATACGTAAATGTGCACAGCAATGTAGTTGCCTTGAAACGCGGTTGCCGACTCAGCGAAAACTGTTAATAATTAGCCAGACCAAGTTTGTAGGTGGCACGTTAGTGTTGAATTTAATATGCTGAGTTGATTACTAAATTACTTAGAAACGGTTCGAATGTGCAGATTTTAAGGCAAAATGAAAGCTGATTCAAAAGGGAACTTTGTTGAAAGTTCTAATTGAGATGCAATGTTTTGAGGATTTATCGATTTTTTGACGAAATTACATGACACTTACGCCCGTATTCATAAATATTACTATGAGGTCTCACAGTGCGCGTGGACGCACAGGGTCACACACGAACCACTCACAGAGCTCTATTCAACGCTGTGCGTTCGATTTGTTGCTTCGCTTAAGCAAGCATCGTTTGGGAATACGGGCATTAGCATGCCACATGCTATTGTTCTTAACTAGTTTGTGGTGTAATCTTGTTGGTGATCTTTTAAGTAAATAAATAAGATGACATCATTATTTCAGAGAATGGCAGTCAACTGCAGGAAATAAGCCTTGCTTCAAAGAATGTCACAAAGCATGATCTCTCGCTCTTTTCATCTAGCCGATGAATTCCAGCTATAGTTTTGAGGTCGGCAGTCCATCGAGCAAGCACCAAGAAAGCCCTTTTTTATGGAACTTCCAAGATCATTCGGCAAAAGACTAAAGTAGTAAGAAGCTTTTAGACATAATTAATGTGACAGTGGACGAAAATATCACGTCGTAGAATTAACGAAATCTGGGCTCCAAAACTTACATTACCGTAAGCTGTGCCTAATTTAAAGTATACTATAGGCTGGGTTGCACCATCTTACTTTTTGTCAAACGTCAAAAATTTGTCAAACTCCATACAAAAAACACCGGTTAACGTTATAGTTACGGTCGAAGTTTGGTTGTGCAACTCCTCCTAAGAATGTACACTGCTCCTAAAACGTACATCACAACTACTACTACTACTACTACAATATCCAAGATGTGCCAAATACTTAAAACTTTTCTCATCAATATACAATTACCTACATAAAAGCAGCCTGTTTTACTTTCAATAATTTTATTTATTGTTTCCACAAGATTTTGGCAGAGAACTGGCAATTTGTGAACTTTGACTTGCAATACGTTATTGTGAAGTATTGCCACTTTGTGCGATGCAGTGTGTTCTTGGCTGTGCTTACGTTTAGCTAAAATTGTTTTGAATTAAGAAAGACATCGATCCAAGATAAAATTACTTTTCTAAACTGCCGCTCAGGCTATAGGCACAAGCTTAAAGTAACTATGAATTCACGTTTCTCGAAAAAATATAATATAGGTAAAAATTAATGTTAACAGCATTGTTGTGTTCCGGCAGTTAGAGGTAAGATAGCCAGTTCCTCCGTGGTTGAGGATTCCGGGTGAAGCTCGCTTCCACCTTCGGCCTGATCATCACTTACCATCAGGTGAGATACAGGCCAAGAGCTTGCACGTTGAAGATTAAAAAAAAAATAGGTAACTTTTAGGTATTTTCTAGAAATGTTGGACACAGAACACAAATAATGTAAAAAATAAAGATGTTACATGCTGATATAGTTAAAGTTTTATTTTCTTAAAATCAAATGATCTGAGAGTTTTCGACAGTTTTGTTAAAAAAGTACTAACATTTCTGCTAACCCATTTAGTTGTGGTAATTATAATGATAGTGTTGGGACTAAGCTCATCATAATAGTCCATATTGCTTACTCATAGTGAGGCCTAGTCTTAAAGTAGTTACAAAAATTCACCAAGCATTATTTTCAAAACTTTTGTTTCTTAAAGTGCGGCTAGAACATCCTACGGCCAGTATCCATGGGCGTCAGGTAGACTTAGTTCTAAAGTTAAGTGGCTAGAGTTGGCTCTTCCCCAAAATAGTAATAACCGCATTACAAATAAGTGCCCTACCGTGGGACGCGGCTCGTATGTCCTGTATAACGAAAAATTCCGATTTGGCAACCGGTGATTAGTGCTGCCGAAAATATATCGATAGTAATACGAATTCATTGAATCTTCAAAAATTTGATTTATGAAAAAAAAAAAACTTTTGAAATGCAGCCTTTTGGTTTTTTATCTAATGTAAGTAAATGTGGGTATGATTAAAATTTTATATTGCTGGTAAATGCCAGATTAAGTCGTAATTTATCCTAGATCTCGAAACTTCTAATCCATCAGTTCACTGATATTCTAGATGTGTAAATTGGGATTTGTAGGTAAATAAGTAGGTACTTAAAATAATTATTAGACATTTGGGCTACATTGACAGGGCTATCATTATCATAATTATAAATCCTTTGTAAAATTATAGCTTTAATACATGTGTAATTAAAGCTTCGTGATGAGTAAAATGTAACAACCACTATTTAAACTATCGAATTTTGCACATAATTAGAAACAATATTTACGATATATCGATAAATTCAGACCAAACCCAAGTAACATTTTACTCCATTTAAGAGTTCACATTTAGTTCCAATGTGTACTTAAAGCATTAGTACAGTTCACTCGTGATGTATAAGCTGTATTATTGCAATTAATTACACCTATACCTGTCTAAGGGACTTATAGGAGTGTAGACTAGTGTAGAGTTATACTTTTATACGATTGTTGGTGTTATAATACTCTAACAACTATCCTTTAGTCAGCCATCTGACTAAGAGCATTATAGGAGGGTAGAGATACGGCAACCGCTGTTTAACGGCCTACTTGTACNCTTGGGAATGCCATCACTATTAGCGAATTGTTGAATCGCAAGCCGTCCAAACCGAAACTTGTTGTTTGGAAACTGCATTAATCTGCAAATGGCGTGTAATATGGGACCCAGATAGAGAATTTGGATTTGCATGATTTGTTGTGACGCTAATAGGGGAGTTGAAATATGTTATGTTTGCCACGGGTGGTTTAGTTTATCCATTGGTTATATGGTTAATGAATTATTTTGAGACTAACGCCCGTATTCACAAACGATGCTTGCTTGCACAGCGTTGAAAAGAGCTCTGTGATTGGTTCATGTGTCACCCTGTGCGTCCACGTGCACTGTGAGACCTCATAGTAATGTTTGTGAACACGGGCGTAAGATAGTTTGGATTTAAGCTGGCTTTTAATGGCGTAAAAATAAATGTTTCTGTAGCTCAATAACAGTTGGAGCAATCACTCGGGAAGCATCAAGCCGTGAGTTAAACTTGAAGTCCCAAAGGCAATTATTTAAAAATTAACAATAAAATTCCATACTTTGACAAATTAGTCGTAGTTTAATGACTTCTACATAACTTTCTTTTTCTCTCTGTCTCTATTTGGTTTTTATAACATTAAGTAAAGAACCTAAGGTATAAGGTAGCAGGAAGGCGTTGGACGCAGGCCTCTACCTACCTACCTCAACTGGTAATGTTCAGCAGTGAACGTTCTGCTGTTGAAATGATGATGATAGAACCTGTGTGCCTACCATGAGTTTACTTTAGGTGTGCTCGCTAGCGACTGCGTAAAAAAATTACATTTAAATGTATGACATATTGTGCAGCGCCCCTAGCGGCTACTTTCAAGAAATAAAATCTTCATATAATTTTTTGACGTATTCGCTAGCGAGCTCACCTAACGTAAACTCATGGTAGGCACACTGAGGTGGAATCGTGTAGAGCAATCGTTATCATTTGACAGTTCATAACGTACGATTATTCTGTCAAACGCTTTGTTTAACTGACTTTATCGTACGTTATGAACTGTCAAATGATTACGATTGCTTTACACAATTCCACCTCTGTTCTGCTCATCTGCCTTTAGTTTTCCATTTGTACATTCCAAACACGATTAATAGTAATAAAACTGTACAACAGACATGTAAATACTTTCATATGAAATGGCGTCTCAAATTACAGCGCCATTTCTTTCAACGAGTCGACACGTTATATCGTATAAACAGAACATATTTCAAGGAAATAAAAAACCATATCACAAACGGGATAGGTGCGAGATTGTCGTGAAACTATCGTATTATGCGATTCTGTCGTAAACCCCGAATATTATGGTAGCTGCCACAACGCGGAAAACAACAGAAGGTACGTTATTCCCATGAAAATTTTCATGCTTCAGCTCACGGCTTTTCGCTTCACTTGTGGTCAGTTATAATCACTCATGGTTTGGGTTTCAATATCTTATCAAAATCAATGGTCAAAGTTATTTTTTTTTTAATTTTCACAGTAGGTACTTTTATTTCTCTTTATTTGGTATGATGTGCTGGCGACCCGTATGTTTAAAAAGTTTCTGATGTCCTAGAATCAAATAAGTAAAAATTATGAAATTATTAATTATTATTACTTTATTTTCATTTTATCTTGTTCCTATGTGTTTAATACTGGCTATAATCTTTGTCTTTGGCCAACCAAAAATAAGTACGCAAACACGCGACGAAAGGGCGCTGTTATGATCAGTCGAGCTCAATGACGCGCGCGTGCGAGTGAAAAACCGCAATAATAGTGTAAAGACATGCTGTGTTCAAGTAATATTCTGTGAATTGTGTGTTGTGAGTGCTGCAAGACCCACTAAAATTATTGGATGTAAGCCCCGGTCGGGCAATCTCAAAACTCAGGACTTTGCAAGTCAGCATCAACCAAGTTGGCCAAGTAGGTAACACCCGTATTCACAAACGATGCTTGCTTAAGTAACGCATCAAATCGAACACACAGCGTTGAATGTGATTGGTTCGTGTGTCAACCTTTGCGTCCATACGCACTGTGAGACCTCATAGTAATGTATTTTTTATGCATAACAAGGCAGGTATTTGACCACATCAAGTGGTATGCAGTCTAAGATGGTACATATCTGCCCAGTAAGTGCCTATTCACTCTTGCCTTGAAAAGGCCCGGATTATAGTCTTCGGGAAAGACAGCAGCAGGCAGCGAATTCCAGTCCCTAGCTGTGCGCATTATAAAATAATACGGGCGTAAGTCTCAAAACTTCCCTACCTGTAGCATCTTTTTGTAAAAAAATGTTACTGGCCATATTTACACTGTGACAGCAAGGATACCAATTCGGTCATATTGAGAGGTACACGATATAAATGTGAGCGTAAGGCGCCGGCGAAATCAGCCATTCCTATTCAAATGATTATTGTGTAGGGCTCTATTACATTATTTGGGCTATTCGTGGTTTCCAGATATTTGGCCGGTATCTGCCATTCGGACTTTGCATAATACGGAGTGTTTGCATCATGTTATCCCGTGTTCTAAAAGTTCGCCACTTTGGGACGGGTCTGTAAATAGGGTACGAGATTGGACTTGGTATACGGGCCTTTTCGGTTTCGAATCGGATACCTTTGTCTGAATTCTTGACACAATATGTGACGGGTTCTATGCTAATACGGATTTGAGGCTCGTTACGGTATAAAATTTGGAATAAAGTAATTTAGCGAGTTGAAATGTAATATTTATGTAGATGCAAGCTTATTTTGTGACAGTGGCCTGGCTATATTTGACTCAGAACCAACGAAATATGGAGTAACCGAATTCTCCGATGTAGACGCCCTGTTGTTTTAGAAATACCAGCACTATTACAATAATTAAAAAAAAAAAAAAAACTAAAAGAATTCAACCCGTAATGGGGTTAGTGCCAGCCACCCCGGTACCTCTGTCCCGTCAACAGGGGCGGACGGGAAAAAGTGTTTCATCGACCCCGATAGTAATAGTCTTAGCGTTTAACGGGGTGGATGGCACCCATCAAGTGTCAGCCACCCCAATACATCGGGACGGATAGCTCAAATCGAGTATCAATTACGATTTTAATTTTCAAAGATTATTTAGATGATTTGAAAAAATGATGAAAACGCTTTTCACATAATATGAGGATCGTTTCAGAAAATTTTCATTTTAAAAGCCATATGCTTCAACCACACCAACGCGTGCAGATCGCCATCGCCGGCGCGATCATAGGCCAATGACAGGTCGCGCAAACTGTCATTGACATATGATCGCGCCGGCGATGGCAATCTGTACTACCCGTTCGCGCTAAGTTTGCCGGTCCGTGGAATGCGCGTCCCCTCCTCCAACCGCGATTAAACGCAAATAATTAGTGATTAAACGCAATTGACTGTTTTATTTTATGCAAATACACAATTTTTATCAATATTAATAAATAAAAAATATTTCCAATTTAGTTTGCTAAAGTTATAGACGCATTCCTTCGAGTGACGTCATATCGCCAGCGGCAAACTTATCGCGAACAGATAGTACGCGTTGGTGTGGTGGAAGCTTTATGGCTATCGTGATTATTCACAATATCCAAAAAAAGTCACGTAAAGCACTTTAGCGTTACTTAAACGCCGGATAATGCAGCGTTCAATCCCACTTAGGAGCTAGTTCGGTTAGATAAAATTTATCCCGGTTTTTATTCCCTGGCCGCGGTAATGTCGTGAACTCTTTGGTGTGCGGCCACGAGAGTGCATCTTATCACCTTTAAACGAATTATTTTTCAGAATTCCGAGATGACCTAAAGAAAAGTAAAATAAATATTATTTTAAATAGCTACTTATAGGCTTTAGAAATTAGGTACAAAGCGCCAGCGAATGAAATGAATGTGTAAAAAATCGATTAGGTATTACACGTAAAATAAAAAAAAATAAGTTACTTTATTCATGATAGTAACTACTCTATTTTATTTTCTTTCATCTTTTCAGCTAAGCGGTTCAGCACAGTCCAGCAGAAGACGTGGATCGTACTCCCGACCGATCCTTGAATTAGATGTCACTAGCAAGACACCACGGAGAGTTTCCAGGTAAGCCACATAAATTAATATAAATGTCTGTCGACAGTTTCGTTAGGATATTGTATGTACCTACTTAAATCTTAAAAGTATTAGCCAAATAACCTGTGTAATAACATCCATGATCAATATTGACTCCTTCATAGTTGCGGAAATATGATGAACTCCGGTGTTGCGGAAGATTTGTTCAATATTAAAATATTATTGTCGTTTCGTGGCCACACATTAGAGTGGTTTTTAGGCAAGTTGCATTTTATGGTAGCATTTTAAGCTTCTGAGCGTATCTCAAGTATTTTTTATGTTATTAGAATTATGAATTATTTTTATTGTTATAATCTAGGAAAAGGTTAATTAAGTTTGCTATGAATTAAACGGTTTATCATGGATATTATACGAGTAGGTATATTTCCACTATGCATTTGCTGGTGGATTTGAAAAAAAATTTTCTAAAAAGTATGTAATTTGACTAATTTGTGTTTTACATATTATACATAGTCCCGTTAACTCGAAGAGTTAAGCTAAATTTAAGCATACGCTCTCTCTCTTTTGTTACGTTTACACCTAGCCACTGAACCGATTTTGATGAAATTTTGCTAAAGAGATAATTTTAGTCCCTGAAAAAGACATCTAAGGATAGTTTTATCCCAGTTTTTGAAATAGGAACGTGCGTGATAAAGTTTTTCTGTGATAGACAAAGTTTCACGCGGGTGAAGCCGAAGTCAAAAGCTAGTAAACTTTATCTAGATTCTTGTATTGAGTTATTCGTGACTATAGATCGTTTCATCCACGAAGACGCGCCCCACCAATTTTTGGTCGAGGGAAGCGCGGGGTGCGGGGAGTTTGATCCGAGCAATCCGAGCGTTATTATTGTAGTGTGCGTGTGCACTCATTGATAATTTAGCGTGTACCGATAACACTCAAGCATTCGCGGAAGAATGGTGGGGCGCGTCTTCGTGGATGAAACGATCTATATCATTTCGAATGAGACAACTAATCACAGATTTATCGATCGACAGAGCACAGTCAGGGTTAAATTAGTTAGTGAACAAACATTATGTTGTATGAGAAGTTAGTGGGTTATAAAAGCCGGTATTTGCTATCAAAACATGACCTAAAACCTTTATCTTATTCCTTGTATGTGCGTAAGGACGGGGCGTGACTGGTAGCGAGTTAAAACTTCTTTTTTACCCGACTGCGCCTGAAAGAGGGTTATTAGGACAAAGCTTTAAATCTGCGATCAATTCGTAAATTACTTTTCTAAGGCTATGCTGCAGGAAAAACACATTTATTTGAAATCAAGTATCTATTTATTTATACCTTTTACTGGAAAGAGCAGCGTAGGACGTCCACCCACAAGGTGGACCGCCGACCTCATAAAGGAAGCGGGGAGGCGCTGGACGCACCAACAGACCATGCATTGTGGAAATCATTGGGGGAGGCTTATGTTCAGCATTGGGCGTCCTATGGCTGAAAATGATAATGATGATGATGAAGTACTATTTGGCTGAACGATTAAAATAGTATAAGGATGTTTCTATAACTTTTAACGTAGATTAATGATTCGGGGGTATTTCTATAAGTAATTTTATAACAATTGAGAAAGCTTATTTTAGTTAGGTACTGCACATTCCACAAAACCTTGGGGGAGGCCTTTGTCCAGCAGTGGACGTCATTTGGCTGAAACGACGACGACGACGACTGCACATTCTTTTGCATAATTCACCACTTAAATGAAACTTTTATTTAATTCGTTATTACATAGCTTCATAATGTTGTGCCAAAAAATAACACCGGTTACGTCCTGGTCCAGAAAAAACGCTATTAGTCGAGCCTCAACTTACCCCGGTCCATTCCAAACTAGTATTTGTGTAGGCCCACTAAACGCACCTGTTCTTTGTTGTAAGAACGCGCAAACACGCTCCTGAACAAACTCCGGCCGCAATACTCCGCACAATGGTCCGGCCGCGGCCTTATGCTTGGTCTGTGGTCAACAGAATATACAGGGTGGTAAAATAGTAAAATAGTTACTACAATGGAGACGAACTTGTAAGAATGAATGATATAACGAAAAAAATATTCATTGAAAATAAAGGACACTTCAGATAGACTAGTTTGTTGGTGCTGTTCGTGCCTCTTAACTTTAACAAACGTCAAAAATCTGTCAAACTCTATAAAAAAACACCCGTTATCATTAAATTCCTTCTACTTTTATGATGTCATCGGTCTACCTTGTGAGTGGACGTCACACGCTGCATTTTGCGTCCGCTTCCAACCGGGCAACATGGAAAAGCATTGGGGGAGGCCTATGTTCAGCAGTGGATGTCCTATGCCTGAGATGATGATGATGATGATCGTTATATTTACGGTTAAAGTTAGATGGTACAACTCAACCTTACTTATTTTAATAACACAGCTAAGAGATTAATAAGAATACCTAAAGCATCTCTATAACAAATGTAGCGCAACCCTATTCTAAATTTATCATTGTCTTGTATTCGTATTTCCAGAGCGATGTCATTTAGAAAGACATAATGCAGTACTTAGTGACGGAAAGGTCCTCATTAGTAAATCTTCCGGAATTTTCCGTAAGGACTAACTCAGGGGTTCCCAACCTTTTTCATCTCGCGGCGCACTTACAAATTTAGTATTTTGTCACGGCGCCCTTCATCATCATTTCAGCCATAGGACACCCACTGCTGAACATAGGCCTCCCCCAATGATTTCCACAATGGGCGGTTGGTGGCGACCTGCATCCAGCGCCTTCCTGCCACCTTTATGAGGCCGTCGTTCCACTTTGCCGTGGCCTCCACTCCAGAAACTTGCTGCCCCATCAGCCATCACGGCGCCCTTCCCTTTGAAAAAGATACAACCGAAAGACGGGCGGTAAAGACGTGGGAAGGATAGGGTTTCAATGGTTTTCAAGCGCCAACTCGACGTAAAGGATCGACTCACGGCGCCCCTCTTTACTTTCTGCGGCGCATACTTTGGGAACCCTGGACTTACTGTTGTGTCGTCGGATTCCGGTGTACGCGGCTTTTTTGGGATAATACAAAGTGGTGAATTTCCAGGAAGGAAACAGTGTTTTATCGGTATAAGGACAAACATCACATCAAGATTAACATAGGTAGTGACATATTAAGTGGTTATGTCCAGATTTACTAATAAAAGGAGTTAATAAATATAGGTTCAGTTGTAATTAGTGTCACGACAACGGATTATTGTCTTAACCTTGGCTTAGTTGCTGCATTAAGTTTTTTAGGCGATTCTAATTTGTATGAAGAATCAATCGTATAATGTGCACACTTTCATACATCTCCATACTGACTATCAGCCCGACCCAACTATCGGCCAACTAAAAGTCGGTGGTTTGCGTCTAGACTAAAATATTTAGTTTGAGTAGACTAAAACATTTTCTATATCAGTAAAAAGGTAATAAATACCTGGTTTAGTCATTCTAAACGTGCAAAAAATTATTGGTTACTTTTTTAATTTCTTTACTGTCACAAAGAGTAAATGATCCTTTACTTAAAGCCTAACGAAAATGCATCAAAATTGGTCAAGAACATTAACCAAAAACAGAAAAACTAAACCAATTCGAGTTGATGATACAAACTTACTTATGTAGAGTCATTCGTGTTGAGTCAAACTAATCTTTCTCCTTTTATGTAGCATTGTTGCTAAAAATATTAGGAATTTATGTTAGCAAGGTGTACTTTGTTCTCCTAAGTTTGTTCGCGAAATTTTGTAAGACTAAATGTAATTTTTTAAAACTGACTAGACTGGAAACTGGGATCGTTTTAAAAATACACGAGACAGATAAACTAGAAACTTTGTTAAAGCAATTTTGTTTAGTTGCTTTTAGGGTACCGTTTACAAAGATGCGATCCTTTAAAACTTATTTTGTTTTGAAAAGAAAGATATTATAATACACTGTTACCGCAATATTTCCCTACTTAAATATACTGCATTATTAATTTTAGAAAATTTACGTATTCTTAGCTACATCTCACAATTTAATCCATCAATAAAATTGTTTTTATGAAGTTATAGGTAAGTTTAAAAAGTCAAAAGAGCATGAAAATGATGAAACTAAAATTTTCTCACTATGTATCCAACTCTTTTTCTTTTTCTTTTCTCACTATGTTCATAATCACAATGGATCCAACTTAAAAGCAATAGGTTCAAGCTTGACTATTTTCATGACACATTTCATTTACATAACTAAAGGAGTCATCTTACAAACACCGTTTATACAGATTAACGTGTGTTAAACGTGGAATTATGCAACATTTTGAAATTTTTCATCTTGTCGCCGATGAAATTGTATATTAAGATAGCATTCGGATCAAGACGACCGCGACGAGAGACCACGACCCGAGACCGCGACAGGCAACCGGTCGCAGGTCGCAGGGCGACAGCTACTTACGAATCTTCGCGACACGAGTCGTGCGACCCATACGAAACTTACTAATTCTATTAAAATTTTGTCTTCGTGCGAAGAAAACACGGCCATTTTGCATCTGTCGCGTCACGGCACTGCCTTGTGAGCGACCGAGTCGCGCGACGCAAGTAGCCGGCAGGCCACGCCCACACGTCGCGCGACTCGGTTGCTTGCATCCGTCTGCACTTCCTATTAATTCATATAAAACAGTGGGTCGCGGTCGCCGGTCGCCGTCCCGAGTCGCGGTCTCGCGTCGCGGTCGTCTTGATCCGAATGCTACCTTTAGTATACAAGATACAAGATAAAATTTTTGATATCAGAGTTTTGTGTCCATTTCTTTAGAATAGACTAAAATATATTTTATTTTGCACACAATAGAAAATAAATACATAAATAAACAAAAATAAAACCATAACACTATTAAATTAAAATAAAATTGAATGTCCTGTGCCAAAAAGCATTTGGCATGACTCTATCAAAAATTAATTAAATTTTCTTGACACTAAATATTTGTTCTTAAAAATCCGACACTGTGACGCAGAGGCACTTTACTGAGCCACTTTCATTTTAAAATGTAACACGATCTTTATAAAAATACGCGATGCTGAGGTCTAAACCAAAACAGAAAGCCGGTATTTTATTTTTATTTTATTTTTCATAAGAAAAGTGTTTTTAGAAGTTAAATAAAAATGGTTTTATCAGACTCAGTTCTGGATGTGCTAAAAATGTTAAGTTTCGTGTGGTTTATTTAAATCATTAATAAAGCTTTTCGAAGTCGTCGTCGTTTCAGCCGAAAGACGTCCACCGCTGGACAAAGGCCTCCCCCAAGGATTTCCACAAAGACTGGTCCGCATCCAGGCACCTCCCGCGATCTTCACCAGATCGTCGGTCCACCTAGTGGGAGGCCTGCCCACACTACGTCTCCCGGCTCATGGTCGCCACTCGAGAACTTTTCTGCCCCAGCGGTCATCAGCTCTATGAGCTATGTGCCCCGCCCACTGCCACTTGATTTTAGCGATTCTGCGGGCTATGTCAGTCACTTTGGTTCTCCTGCGTATCTCCTCATTTCTGATTCAATGAAATAAAGCTTTTGCTTTTATTAAAATTATTTGATAGCCCATTACCTAACTAAAATAGTACTTTTATTATACGCGGCACCGTAAACAATACACCGAAGCCTTTATTCAGTCTAGAACAGGCGAGCTGTCACCTGACAAGCTCTCAGCGTGTCTTTCATAATTTTTTTTCTTCCTTTATACCGGCTGCTTCTTGGATATTATCTTGTATCTATTGTTTGTATGACGGATTTAAAGTAATTGGTTACTCTCTGCCGTCTTATTAAGTAGAGTAGGTAGTTGTGTAATATTAAGTCTGTGTTACACCATCTTATTTTAACTTTAACAAACGTCAAAAGTCGTCAAACTTAACCCTACGGTGGTCGCGCTCTAAAATATTACGTAAATGGTCGCGTGGATTACATGCGTAAGCCATTTTATAGAGTAAAAAAAGAAGACATCTCTTTATAAAAACATGTTTCTTTATTTTTTATATTTATTGTTATGTATTAGTTAATGAAATAATCAAACAAAGAAACGAGCAGTTCTTCTCAGTTTTTATGAATTCACCAAAACATAAAAATCATCATTTTTCATCAAGAAAATGTCAACTTTGGCAGTTTAGAAATTATTCAGTACTAATTGCACTTATTTATTAATTATATTTTGAAAAAGAGATACAGGCCATCATGGAATGATAAGGACAAATAAATTTGTTGCACGAATTACAAAGTATTTCCAGAACTTTTATTTCGCTTTCTTCCGCAGTCAAAGTAGCGACCTAAAAAACTCCGCTGTGATGGTTCTGAGTTAGATGGCTAATCACTGGTCTGACAAACTTGTTCCCTTGTGGAAGAATGTGCACTTCTTCATCAGAAACCGAAGAGTCGCTAGAAGATACGTTTTCATTGTCAATTACTTCTAGCCATTCCGCAATTTGTGTTTTTTGTCTATTGTTCATGATTTTTATCTGAAATATAATGATTTTATTGAAAACACAAATGTTAATACATACCTATGCCGTAATTATTTATTACAAAGCATTAATTTACACTAATAATGCAAAAACAAACACATTAAGTAAAAAAGGTAACTTAAAAAATACTTACGTAATTGGTCGCGCGGATTACACGGGTAGACCATTGGCATTTACGGGGCTCCTGCGACACATCCACAAGCGACCTGGCGCTCACACGTCATTAAGTGTGATCTTCGATTATGCAACTTAAAGTACACGAAGTATCAAAACGGTCGCGTTGACCGATTTCAAAATATTCGACAATTTGCACGAGTGGATTACGGGTGTAATCCACGCGACCACTGTAGGGTTAAAGCAGCGGTTATGGTTATAGTCACGGTTAAAAAAAGTGATGCAAGTCAGCCTAAGAGCGATATGACCGCTTAAATTGTGGCATTTCAATCTTTGTCTCATGTCTTTGTTTAAACTTATTTTAAAAACTCGTATAAAATTAAGGATTTGAAGATACGACTAAGAAAATAATTGCCGAAACGGTGACTAAGGCCATCGTAAGGCGTGTGGGCCAAATCCTTTAATAGATTCTAGTAAATTAGTGGGCGTTGTGCTCTCGCAATTAAGACTTATTGACTTGTTTATTAATTGCTTCAAGGATGCATTTATCAATGATCGATGATGAATGACCGTTTAGTGCAAAGTCGTTGAAGAGAGTGCGTCAGGATCGTCTTCTTCGATGTTCGCTCGGGAACCGAACATTGCTCGTTCGTTCGCCGAACGCTCGCCGCTCCCTCCGGTCACGCCGCCCGCGGGCAATGTCCGTGAGTAGACAAAAACAAAATCGAGGTAATTTCAGTCAATTTTAGCTTGCGGAATGCTATGTAAACGTAGGTAGCATTTTATGTGTTAACATTACCCAAGAGTATTACAAAATTATTTATGGTAAAATGTAATGAAATTTAGAACAAAAATAGGAAGTAAATACATTAAACACAGTTCTTGTGCACGTATAGCGAGCCGCCCTCTGACTTGCCTACCTACATTTAAGGGCGAGAGCTAAGGCTGCGATACAGTAGATTATTATGTCACCAAAATTACTTATACTTACTTATAGTTGTTGTAATTCAAGAAAGCGAGTGAGCTTTACATGTTTGGATGCTCGCTACTGTTCGTTTTTCAAAAGTTTTGATAGACATTAGGTACATATCCTTATAGCCGTGATCACACGTACCGAGTAAACGGGCGAGACAGTAAAATGTTTACTCGGTCGAGACAGTGATGTAAACGAGTAGCTGTTCACACGTGTTCTGAAATTAGCACAGACAGTTCAGTTCTATTGAGACTCCTTTTTCTCTAATCTGTGGACGTGACGTCAATCATTTGGCCGAGTGGCGAGTGGCGAGACAGTGCACGTTCAGACCTGCCGAGCGAGAAAGCGAGACAGTGCGGGGAAGCGGGAGGGTGGATACTCGGCCTAGTAAGTTGAACGGGAGTCGAGCTACTATATTCTCGTCGCTTTGCTCGGCCGAGCACTCGGCCGATCACTTGGCGCTATGTTCATATACACCGAGTACTCGGCCGAGAGCACTGTCTCGCCCATTTGCTCGATACGTGTGATCACGGCTTATGTGCATGTACAGTAAAAAACACACAAGTGAAGCTCACTCGTCTTCATGAGTTGCAAGAACTATACTGGTAAAAAAGCCGATAAAGATGCCGAGTAAAGGGTATTTTCCATACCTTGACGATAAACTACTACACAATGTTGCGTATTGATTTATATGAAAAAATATTTTTGAGCTCAAAATAACATTTACAACTCGGTTGGACGTACAGAATGAGTAGTTTTAGAAATCCTGATGCATTTATTTACGTATAGTTTTATAAACGTTTTTTAAAACCATTTAAGTTTTCCGCTAACCGCTTCCTCCCTTCAACATCTTCCCTCCCTAACCGAGGCAGAGTGAAGTGCCCTCAGTCCCGTGTTGTAGGTCGCCGGTGTTTACACTAATTGCTCGAGACACCCCGACTCTCCCGACACTCGCGACACTCCTGACACTCCTGACACCCTGACACTCCGAGATCTCAGTTGATTTAGATTTGGGGAAAGAGAGCCGTAATGAATCAACGGATGAAACACTACACTTACAGTAATTTTGGTTTTGCACTTAGGATAATATGAGTTTGTAATCTAATGAAGGCTTTTTGGATGATGTGTATGAATAAATACAACTGTAATATCTTTTGTGTATACCACTAGTGGTTCCACAATATACCACTAGTACCACTAGTGGATTCACAACACTCAAGCGTTATTTGAATCTTCTCAGGTAGGTTAAAAAAATGGATTTACCCATCAATCCCTAAGCGGTCGCTTATGACCGCGTAATAATTGATTTAGTTATTGCGTCTTGATTCGTGGGGCTAGATGGACTAAGTACAACGCATTATTCAATAATCATCAAAGATAATCATTAACAAATAAAAAGTGTAATATTTGTTGCTTCCTAAAAGTATTTACATGTTGTAAGCCTTGATATCCGCATTAAAATTGGTAAATGCATTATTAAACAATAACCAATTTAAAATTACAGCCACAGCATTATTTCAATAAATAATCCCGTTGCATGTAAACCTAACGGTTATACAAAACATTAATTAATTAAACCTTAATTAAACCGACATGGTTAATCTATAGATAACGTTAAACCTTTTCATTAATCCCTAACCGATTACTGAGGTCCGGTGACGCCTACGTATGAGCAACTACATTAGTTCGGCGGCTCTATTAACCTTCCAAAGCCAAACTTATATCTGCCATCACTTTTGTAATTGATTCGGGCTGTCTATACGGCCAATAGGTCGTCCGGGCGCTTTGAGTTTATGTCAGAGGTTCTCAAGTTGTAAAGGAAGGAGCGAACCTTTTAAAATAACAAAAAACAACTAATTCCTAACATAAANGCCGTCTATGTATGTACTATCGGGGACTCGAACGCCTTGACACCTTAAGGGCCTAAATTGTTTGCACACACACGCTCGATATTGCTCCGCCCCCGTTCATTCATGTTTCGGGTCTAAGCAGCGTCGGCGCACCACTGTAGATGTTTGCCCTAGCAAACCAAGCTCTATGTAAAGCAATTAGGATTGAGTATTGCGGGTAATAACCCAGAGACTTCAGATACTAGATGGCGCTACGTGCCATGTAAACATTGGCTCCGTGTAAAAATGTATTTTAAAAATGTAAACTTTCGACATAAATGAGTGAATTTATTAAAAACATATGAAGTACTATCTAAATATCGTGTGAGAGTGTTATCCTTAAAAAATAAACAATGATGTGCGAGAAAATGGACAAAAACTATACGTGAAATCTTCAGTGACAAGTGACTGTTATTTGTTTATCAACACAAAACAAATATAACTGTGGGTTCTCAAAACGTTCAAATAAACTGTGTGAAAAACTATAGTGAACTGAGTGTTATTTATGGACAAATTCCAAAGATAAACATTGGTGACTTTCAAATTTTTCGTTAATTTTATTTAAATCTGTGACAGTGCCAGTCGGAATATGAACACTACTGCACTAGTTAATAAGACTATATTCGCGTGAAGTGTAACGTTAACGCCATCTATGAACATTGGACCAATTCATCTACAGTTTCATTTGACTTGTATTGATCTGTCATTGACTACTAGCGACATCTAACGAACATTATCATAATTATCAGAACATCAAATTACCACAAGATGGCAGCAGTGGTAAATTGTTTTAAGTGTAAATGTACAACCAAGAAGAATGAATGTATATTATGTTCAAAATGTAAAAACTACTTTCACTTTGACTGTGTGGGATGCTCGGAAAAACTATACACTTTAATGGAGACTAAAAAGAAACAAAAATGGACTTGCCCTATGTGCTCACAAAAACAAAATAAAAATAAACAGAACCCAAATAAATCTGATGATAACAGTAATGTTACATATAGAAAGAAAATATTACCATCGATATTAGAGCGAAATATTGCGAAGACAACCAAAATGGAATGCTTACAATCAACTTTAACGTCATGTTCGAGTACACCTTCAACACCGTCATTACATCCTGAAGAGGCCACTCTTGACAATGTTCCACAGTTTTCTACATTTTTGTATGGATCAAAATCAAATGAAAATCTTACAAATATTGAGGACGATATAAATAACACAATATCAGTGTATAGAGAACGAATTGTCGAAGAGCTTTGAATTGACCAATGACCTTGATATAGTAGCGGAATTGAGATTGCAAATAAATCAACTTCAAACAAAACTTCAAAGCGCCGACAGTGAGCTCGAAAATACAATCATAGAAAAAAATGATTTGATGCGTCAAAATGAAAAGCTTAGTAGAGAAATATGTACACTCAAGAATATTATATACAAAACTCCAATGAAAACACTAAAGGAACAAAGAAGCTGCACTAACACACCTAGGTCTTCTAAATCGGATAGATCAATAAATATGACAAACCTTGAGTCAAAAATTTGGCAATTGGAAAATGAACTGATAAGAGCTCAAGATGAAATATTAAACTTAAACGAAATCATCAGGAAATTGGAACAAAAACTTGCACAGTGCAAAATAGCAGTTGTAAATGAGAACCAAAATAAAGAAAATACAGGTTCAGGAAGTAAAAGTTTTAACCACTTATCAGATTCAGAACGCTACCTCAACCTAGAAGTCACAACTCAGAAATCAAACTCTGTGAAAAACAAACTATGTATAATATCGAGCTGTAAGCGTTACAAGATTGTACCAAATGTAATTAACAATGACTTATTCAAGGACTTCCAGTTATGCCACTATATCACACCAAATGCTGGAATAAGAACTCTATTAAGAAATATAGAATATAAAATAAAAGGTTATACAAAAATGACTTTTGTATGATTCTAATTGGAGAGTCCGATTTTGGAATATCACATGACAATGCAGCACTTGTGAACTGCATTAGAAAAGCATTGGAAAAAATCACGTTTACAAATATTATAATAGTAACACCTAATTACATCTGCGGCGCACCTATATATAACTACAGAGTAGAGTTATTTAACAACAGTCTCTACAATGATATGAAGACACAAAACTATGGTTTTCTTATTGACTCAAACCGAAATGTTACTTTAGACAAGTTCAGTAATGTCACTGGAAAGTTGAAAAATTCTGGAATGAAAAGTATTTTGGAAGACGTAGCAGTACTCATAGAAAAAACAACTGGCAACTTGATGGCTGACAGAGTTTCCATGCGCGCTCTAGACGAGGAACCTGAAAAAGAACACCAACTACGGAAGCAGTTTTTTCTCCTACAATAACATAAACATAATTCATCAAAACATATCCGGACTTCTAAATAAAAGCGACGAATTGCTCATACATCTTGACGAGTTACACCAACAAGATAAATCCATTGACGTTATTTGCATAACAGAGCACAATATGGTACCTGAAAACGAAAAACTGTTATATCTACCTAATTTTAAATTGGCTACAAGTTATACACGAGAGAAAAAAAGAGGCGGTTCATGTATTATAGTAAGAAATGGTCTTGTTTTTAAAGTATTGGACTGTATAAAAAAATTTTCAATCAAGTGTTTGATGGAATGTTGTGCTCTGGAGTTGGTTGAACATGGTATTATAATTATTTGTGTGTATAGAGTTCCAAATTCTGACCTAGGCTTATTCCATAACCAGCTTGATAAAGTTTTAAATAAATCTTGTTTTTACAAAAATAAAAAAGTCATACTATGTGGTGACTTTAACATTGATATGTTAAAAAATTCGCGAATGAAACGTGATTTTGAATGCCAATTACCGAGTCACAATTTGAAACTTGCAATCAATGAGCCAACAAGAATGTGTAGTGGTAGTTGTATAGACAATTTTGCTCATAACATTAGAGGCTCCAGAGGCGAGGTGATTGAAATGGCTTTATCGGATCACTCAGCTCAAATTTTACAGTGTCCTGTTAAGAGGACCTGCAATATAAAATGGTGGAGCATTGAACGCCGCGACTATAGTAAAGAAAATATTATCAAATTTAATAATTACATAGCGAGCTTAACTTTTAATGATGTTTATACGTCCGTTGATGCGGACTCAGCATATAATGCCTTTTATGAAATATTTAAATGTTTGTATGACCTCTGCTTTCCTTTTAGAATAATAAAAAAAAACAAATAAAGTGAAACAAAAATGGCTTACTCGTGGAATAAAAATATGTTGCAAAAAAAAAAGAGAACTTCTATGGAAATATAGGTTAAACAAATCTCATGACACGCGAGCAACCCTGAAAGGGTATACTCACAGGTTAAAAAAAATTATTAAATTGACTCAACGTGCGCAAAATACTCAGTATATTAATAACTCGGATAACAAATCTAAAGCAACATGGCAAATAATAAATCAAGCTAAATTAAATCATCCAAGAGAACCTATAGATAAAATATGTATCAATAACCAGTATATTACTCAGCCAATAAATATTGCAAATGAATTTAACGATTATTTTGTAAATGAGTCAAATAACAAAAAACAACTAATTCCTAACATAAATTTGAGGAATATACAAAGTAATTTAAACTCTATATTCCTGGCACCAACTACACCACAGGATGTGAATAGAGCAATTAAGAATTTAAAAAACACTGGAAGTGTTGGTATTGACGGATTGTGTACTAAAGTCATAAAACAGGTAAGTCAACTGATAGCCGAGCCTCTTAGTCATATAATTAATGTATGTTTTGATAAAGGTGAATTTCCGAATAAACTTAAATCAACAATAGTGACACCTTTGTATAAAAAAGGCGATAGACAAAATATGTCGAACTACCGCCCAATCGCACTATTACCTGTTCTGTCAAAAGTTTTCGAAAAAATTATATATAATAACCTTTACACGTTTTTAGAAAAACATAAAATATTGATTAATGAACAGAACGGTTTTCGTAAAAATACTTCAGTGGATACTGCTATTTATGACCTAGTAAAAAGAGCTGCAACAAGTATGGATACTAGGAAGCCAGCATGTGCCATTTACATGGACATGACAAAGGCTTTTGACAATGTAGATCATAAAATACTGCTAGATAAACTCCATAAATATGGGGTACGCGGAAACTGTCTTAGTCTATTAAGATCCTACTTAGAAAACAGAATCCAATGTACCGAATTAACACAAATATGTTTAACAACGAAACAAGAAAAAAAGTATAGGTCTATTTATAAGGAAGTAAACCGTGGTGTACCACAAGGCAGTGTTCTTGGGCCTTTATTATTTTTAATTTACATCAATGACATTAATACGTGTACTAAACATCCACTAATATTATTTGCTGACGATAGCACTATATTTATTGAATCTGACATTGATATTGACTATAATAATGACATTACTAATACTATAAAAAACATTGCAATTTGGTTAAGTGACAATAATCTCAAAATAAATTTAGAAAAGACAAACATAATGCATTTCTCTCAAAGAAAACTTACTCAGAATGTGAATATCAATATTCGAGGGGCAAATATCAATAATACAAATACTGCAAAGTTTTTGGGGGTTATTATAGACAGCAATATGACTTGGGAATCACATTCTTTGAATGTTTGTAAAAAATTACATACATCCTCTTTCGCACTTTATAAGCTCTCTAAAGTGGTGGATCAGAGAGCACTGTTAATGGTGTACCACGGACATGTAGTTGCAACCCTACGGTATGGCATTATATTTTGGGGGAATTCCTCTTACAGAGAGATTATTTTTAGGGCACAGAAAAAATGCGTTAGGGCCATTTGTGGACTGAAACCAACAGAGAGCTGCCAGCCATATTTTAAGTCTCTACGTTTGTTAACCTTTCCTAGCCTATACATCTATGAATGCTGCAAGTTTGTTAAATGCAATCCACATCTATTTCAATTGATAGAATCCGCTAAGGACGTTCGCCTTCGCCCCAGGAAACCTTATATACGCACTGAAATGTGTAAAACTGCCATGTTTAAGAAAAGTGTAATAATTATGGCTCCACGTCTGTATAATAATCTGCCTGTTAATTTAAGAATGTTATGTAATAATGAATTTAAAAATGCACTATCTAAATTACTAATTGACAAATGCTATTATAATATTAACGATTATTTAGATGATATCTTGACATTCTGATTTATTTATATTTTTATTTAACTTAATGTAACGTAATGACTGACTAATAACGAACGAACGAACTATAATTTAATTTCAATTGACAATTAATAATAATTTTAAATTTGATTATGTATTCTGACTGAAGTCACAAAATAATTCATGTACCTGAATAGGTTAAGCATAGAGCTCACTGCAATTATAATTATCACCCTTTGTACCTATGTTTTATGAATAAATATATTTGAATTTTGAATTTGAATTTGAACCCGCATCCGTAGCGCTCGTTTGGCAACGTTGCATTTTAGTCAATTTGAAACACAATAATAAAAAAATAAAAAAAAAGTCAAAATGTAAACATTGGGCTCCGTATTTATTTTATCAAAAAATATGAAAATCGATCAGTTTTAAGTTTATATTCAACGCATCCGACGCAGGTACATATTATCTCGGTGTGACAGTGTTAGAAAAAACATTGAAGTGGAAATAAACAATATCTACTGATAAACTAAGTGACTAAAGTGACAGTTGAATCGTAAATATTACAAAAGCTTTGCGAACATTAGCTGCAAAAAGACTTTCCTTCAACTACCTGTGCTATTGTGACCGATTATTGACTTAACCTGTGAGAAATGACTATGTGTTATAGAAAATCACGAAAACACCATTCAAAAACCACCATTGGACTTTGACCCCTGTCGTGATCAGCTGTTTCTTACAAATGCCTGACATCTGGCGTGAGACATCGTAAACACACAAGAGAGGTTCGATCGACGCGAGCAAAAAAGCACTCTGAGAGTAACGTGAAAGTATACATAGTTAAATAGTACAAGACTCGAGCGGAAGATGGCGCCTACTTGCACTAAATGCTTGAAATGTAACAAACCAATTGTCAACAAACAGCTCTTAGCCTGTTCAATATGTAATAAGTGTTTCCACTTAGACTGTACGGATGTCTCATTTCAACGGTTCAAAATAATGACAGCAGCAAATAAAAAAAATTATAAGTGCAACTCATGCTACTCGGCACCAACCACAAGAAGAAAGGCTCTGGCACAACAATCTGCGAGTCCTGCCCTTTCTACAAGCAGCTTCAGCGAGGAGCAAGAAAATATTACACAACAAAACAAGTATGAGATAAACATAACCACGCAAAACTCTTTTGACTCACTGACTGAGGAAGAATCAGAACACTTATCTTTAACTTCTTCTCCAAAAATAGACCTAAATCGAAGCTTCTCATCGCTTCGTGAAAACTATAAGGAGGAACTTAATGAGCTAAAACAGAAAACTGCAAAATTAGAGGAAAAACTAGAAATAGCTGAGAATGAACTGTCAATCTTGGCAACAGAAAACTACACATTGACAAAAAAACTTGCAGAATACGAATTAAAAATTAACCAACTGACACACATCTGCAAAACTCCAAAATCTACTAGCAAGAGAAGGAAGGTAGCGACATCTAACGTAAATCAGCTGAACTACTCTCTCACACATCAACCGCAACAGGAAAGCACAATTATCGATAGACTGACACCTAGTTCACGAAATCTTCACAGCGCGTCGACAGAGGGTGCTACTGGTACTAAGGAAAACACTATCGATAGACAGAGAACAAGCTCTCAAACTCTCCATAATACACCAACAGATGGTGCTACTGGTATTGAAGAAAATGATACAAGTAACACAAGCAATCGGGTAATATACATTATTGGAGATGAACAACTAAGGGGCCTGTCGGCGTTTCTTCTAAAAACTGGCCTTGAAAAACGGCAAAACCCATATAAGACATATGCGCACATCATTCCTAAAGCCACCAGCACTGAAATACTGAAACATTGTCTTAGCCTGAGAGGAAACTTAGCCGAGGAGGACATTATTATATTGGGTTTTGGTGGATACGATACCGATATGTATAAGTTACACTCAAATATTTGTATTATATTAAGCGAGTTCAGTAAGTCTAATGTTATTATGTTGCCAATATATCACAATCCCAATTTTAATGAAATGACACTTAATTATTATGTAAGACTATGGACAAAACATTTTACATTCTGCTCTCATATTGACATTTATACATTTTACTTTAATGACATTAAATTTAAACAATGTTTATGTGATAAAATTTATCTCACCATCAATTATGTTGAATATAAAAAAATATATTTATCATATGAATTTATCAGAAATAATATTAATAAATCAACTAAAATAACAACAGATCAAACTAAAAAAACCAATAAGGGAATAATAACCTACTACTTTGAAAAAATAGATAAATCGAAATTAATTTGTAACAGACAGTTATCAGATTTCGTTCAGCATGAAAACAATATTTTTTTTCGAACCTAACGCGTGTAACAGTTCTACTGTCGTACCAGGACTTGTTGAGAACCGGAAAAATAGCTCAAAAGATCGTAGACCCGTCCCTATTACGGCAAGGTACTTCACTATAATGCACCAAAATATCCAAGGCTTTTTATCAAAAAGAGAAATCTTGGAGATAACTATTTTAGAACTCACAGAAAGTAATATCAATGTAGACGTCCTATGCCTCACAGAAACTTTTATTGCAAAAGATGAAGAAAAAGCCTTGAAACTTTCCAATTATAAGTTAGTTGCAAACTACTCAAGGAAAACAAAACGTGGAGGTACTTGTATCCTGTTAAAAAAAGAAATACCCTATAGAGAAATAAGGTTGTGTGATAAATATACAGTCCCAACAATGTTTGAATGCTGCGCAACTCTAATCCCTTTTCATAAATTAATTATCATTTGTGCATACACATCGCACAAAAAATTTGCTAACTTTTTCTTGACAAAACTGGAAGTTGTAATCCATGATATTACAAAAAAATTCGTAAACCATAAAATTGTTATTACAGGGGACTTTAATATAAACACACTAGAAAATACGAAAGCATTCCAACACCTACACGATCTAATTACATGTTTTAATCTAAATAACCATATAAATGAGCCTACGCGAGGGACTAGCTGCCTCGATCACATATTAAGTTCTATAAAAAAAGCTATGGGAAGCCTTCTGCCACTACACTTATCAGACCACAACACAGCGCAACTGCTGTCATTTCCAGTAAAAACTGAACCAAAAGCAAATCACAAGTATATTTATAAAAGAGATTTTAGTAATGAAAACGTAGAAAAGTTTTGCGATTGCATTCACTCCTTATCGTTTACGAATGTTTATGAAGAAAATGATATGAATCTAGCATTTCATAAATTTCATGACTTTTTTTGCGTTCTATTCACCTCCTGTTTTCCAAAACTAAAACTCAAAATAAATAACAAACCACTAAAATCTAAATGGATATCAAAGGGTCTGAAGCTATCTACAAAAACAAAAAGATTACTGCGTTTTAAATACTACAAAGAGAAAAATGCTCATAATAAAATGAATTATTCAAAGTACTCTAAAACTTTAAGGAAGTGTATATACAAAGCTCAAAAACTATGTAATGATAAATATTTACAAAACAGTCACAATATTTGCAAGGCTTCGTGGAAGCTTATCAAAGACGAGACAGAGGGCTATAATGAAGAAAATACTATCACAGAAATTGAATGCGATGGTAAAATATTAAGCGATCCAAATGAAATTGCTGTTGCTTTCAATAACTATTTTATAAAGAAGGGCAGCAACACCCTCGGTGACACTGACACAAAATATAGAGCCATATCAAAAATAAACTGCATCCCTAAATCCATATTCCTTGAACCTTTGACTACAGCGGAAACTACCCAAATTATCACATCATTAAAAAACTCAAACTCATGTGGTGTAGATGAACTATGTACTAAAATCCTAAAAACGTGCAAACACATTATAGCGCCTGTCTTGACATATCTTATAAACTTATCGTTTGAAACAGGTCTCTTTCCTAACGCACTAAAGTTATCTCTTATTAAACCCATTTATAAAAAGAGTGACAAAACGAACTTGGGAAATTATAGACCCATAGCATTGATACCTATAATTTCCAAAGTGTTTGAAAAAGCAATGCAAAAGAGGATAATGAACTTTTGTAAGAAATTCAATATAATAACTTATGAACAATTTGGATTTCAACAGGGCAAATCCACCACACTAGCTTGCTTTAACCTTGTTCATAAAATTGCTTCTGCTCTTGATCGAAAACATCACTCAATTGTACTCTTTTTAGATATGTCGAAGGCTTTTGACTGTGTAGCCCACAATATCCTCTTAGCCAAATTAGAAAAATATGGAATACGTGGGAAAGCACTATCTTGGCTTGAATCATACTTGGAGGATAGATCTCAATGTGTAGAAATAAATAGGGAAGACAATAACAATATTGTGACAACACACCGCTCTAATTATAAAATAAATGGAATAGGAGTACCCCAAGGTAGCGTACTGGGACCCACTCTCTTCCTTTTATACATAAATGACTTGCCTAAATTTACGAACCATAACTGTATAATGTTTGCTGACGATATATCTATAATAATTGACTCTAATCTTAATAACCTTGACAACTATGAATCTGACATCAATAATACAATTAAACATATAATAGAATATCTTGACATGAATAATCTTAAAGTTAATTTATGTAAAACCAAATATGTGCAATTTAATGTAAAAGGACGCAAGGAAATTGACCTTAAGCTAAGACATGATGATCTTAGTATTACAAAATCAAATATCATGACATTCCTAGGTATAGAATTAAACGAAAGCTTAAACTTTAAAAATCATATTGACAAAGTCTGTAACTGATGATGTTCGCAAAAATACGCATACGCATGCTGTGCACATGAGCACGTCCGCACCGGTTCATTCCGCCGCAATGGGCTCGAACCCGGAATTGAGCGCAGTGAGTCGCGAACCCGTGCAGCTTACCCATACTGCGGGGAGCGCAGCTTCGAATGAGAAGCCACCGCAAGACGGTTCTTCGCTGTCTTTTAGTGTTAAATTAAAGCCTAATTCTACAATTTTACTTTCAACCGCGCAAGTATATGCTATGCAGCCTAATGCTAACAATTATAAACGCATTATCCGATGTTTGATAGATAATGGCTCTCAGAATAATTTAATTACAATCGATTGTTGCAAATCTCTGAATTTAGTTCTCATTCCACTTACGAATTCATACGTAAAGGGTGTTGGTTCATCATCGAGGCCAATACGTGGATACGTGGACATGGTGATTCAGTCGCGTATTGATTTGAACAATAAATACCGAATACAAGCATTATTGACATATCTTATAAACTTATCGTTTGAAACAGGTCTCTTTCCTAACGCACTAAAGTTATCTCTAATTAAACCCATTTATAAAAAGAGTGACAAAACGAACTTGGGAAATTATAGACCCATAGCATTGATACCTATAATTTCCAAAGTGTTTGAAAAAGCAATGCAAAAGAGGATAATGAACTTTTGTAAGAAATTCAATATAATAACTCATGAACAATTTGGATTTCAACAGGGCAAATCCACCACGCTAGCTTGCTTTAACCTTGTTCATAAAATTGCTTCTGCTCTTGATCGAAAACATCACTCAACTGTACTCTNTACTGACTGAAGTCACAAAATAATTCATGTACCTGAATAGGTTAAGCATAGAGCTCACTGCAATTATAATTATCACCCTTTGTACCTATGTTTTATGAATAAATATATTTGAATTTGAATTTGAATTTGAATTTGAATTTAAAATTATTTTAGGATCACAAACTTTATCTCCATAATTATTAGGTACGTTTGACTTTAATAATGATAATAATAAATAATGAATGAGCAGATAATCATCATATCACAAAATATGCGCTATTAAGCCTTTTTATTATTCAAGATACGTAAAATGCATTAATATTCAAAGATGATTCCAGTTTTTTACTCTTTTAATAGTTTATTATCACTTCCCTCAAATGATTCCTAGTGTTTGAAAATTATATTAAAACTAAAGGTTGCGAACCTCTGCCACAATTTCGGCTTACACCAGTCAACCCAAAAGGGTTAATAGCTTATTAAATTTAGCTTTAAGTATAATCGTTCTTCACCGGCCAGTGGTCACCATTTGCATAGTTTTACGTTATCTTCGCACTACCAAACCGGCCCGGATGCGGGGGGTTAAAATGGTCCCCTATAAGAATGAAAAATTGCCTTTCAATGCATAAACATTTATTTGAGTGGGAAATATTTGTAGGCGAGAAAAACTGAAACGAGTGTTCTTGGAAATGGTCATTGTATGTTATTTAGGTTGACAATTATTATTAAAAGCATACAATAGTCCACGGGGTTAATTATGGTGATAGATTATAATAAAGTTTGAGTAGAAACGAAAATCATTAATTTATTTCGATATCTTGGTGGAGTTACAGTACAGATTCTTTGTCATCAGGACCTTACTCCACGTTTCGTTCGTTTCAGCCAAAATACGTCCACAGCTGGACAAAGACCTCCCCCATGGATTTCCATAAGACCGGTCCTGCGCTGGCCGCATCCAGGTTCTTCCCGCTTCATACTCTACGTGGCGTCATCATAGTAAGTAGACAGTAATATGGTCTGCTTCAGCGCTCACCAGTTGACGCTATCTTGTCGAGTAAATCCCTCATTGCCTAAAACAATTACTAACCACGAGTTTCAACTGTTGTTTATGCCTTATATGTATTAGGCCCCTCGCCCACGGCAACTATTAGTAGCAATGCAGTAGCGATTCTGTCGCGCTTCTGTCGCGATGCAAACGCCATTCAGTAACGGCTCAAAATTATTTCGACATTGTCGCTCTTTGGTGATAAAGGAAGGCGCTGGATGCAGGCCGCTACCAACCGTGCGATGTGGAAGACACAGGGGGAGGCCTATGTTCAGAAGTGTATGCCCTGTGGCTGAAATGGTAATGATGGTCGCGCGTCTCTGTCGCGATGATGATGCTGTCATCACTACAAAAAGTCGCCGTTAGCGAGAGGCCTTAAAAAATAAATAAGTTACCTCTTATCACTTCAATTTATATCTGGGTCAGAAGCCTACAAAACCCACTAAAACGGGCAAATTTTAAATTAAACCTCCAGGTACTTTAAGTTTCCCAACTCAGTTTTCAGGAACGGCTTTAATTTCAGTTCTAGCTATTTGAGTAGAAGTTTTTAGTAACGAAACAATCTGGGGAAGCCCGTGTGGGACTGGGCCAGTCTTGGAACTTCCAATTCATTACAACTTTTAGACACCTCGTTTTAAGATTGCTTTTACATTGACCGAGTAGGTAATGTTTTAGTTGTGTTTTGTTTTAGTAAGTAATAATAAATATTTATCGTTTATAATAACAATTGGCGTTAAGGCGCCATCTAATTAGTCCCAAAGCGAAGTTTGTACTATGAGTATTAGATAACGGATATAAACATACTTTGGTACTTTTTTTGGAAATACCTAGATTAATAACAAACATTTGGATAGATCTCCCATAATAATAGTCTCGAACACGTAACACCAGATGGCCATGACAAGCAAGCACCAAGGTCTATTATAAGGTATAAGAAAAAGTACAGAAAAATGAAAAAATAGTACTGCGATTTGTGTAACCCCCAAAAAATTCGGGTAAAAAGCACACTAGTTTTACTCTTATTTATTAATTTTAATGATTCGAATGTATTCTGATGGTTTTTTAAACCATTGTTCAACATTATTTTTATGCATGTATGTACTTACTTTTGAATAAAATAGATTTGTATTATTTTCTCATCCCGACTAATGAAAAAAATATCCCTACAAGTCTACACTCCCTTTACGATCCGCAAACTGCCATAGCGATACTCATTGGGGCATTGTTTCGAGGAAATTGGATCGAACAATTTTTTCTCAGTCCCTAGGTATTTATACTGTAGTAAACCAGGATACGTCGCGAAATCACATTCCGAGACAAAAACTGACTGTAAGAAAGTTTCTTCCTTGATGACACTGTTATTCGTTTTGTTCTTTTCTGTTTATACGAATAGGTTTTGTTTTGGTGTATTCAATAAGGCATCTTAGGGCGTTGGTAAAGTCTACACTTGTATTTGTATTAAATAGGCTCCAAAACTACTAGACTGATATGAAAACCATTAGAATTATTCTTCTGATGAAAATTTGTTGAACAGCTAGTTTGTTAATAATATTGCAAGACTTCTAGCTCATAGCTACAAGGCAAATATAAGTAAAGCTTTTACTTCAAAAAACCCTATAGAGGACCTAAGAATGTTAATTATCCTAATCGTCACGGTATCTTCCATAATCTACTTTATTTAATAACTACTAAAAGATTACCCTTCTTTGCGCAGTTGGCAAAAAATATTCTCGGCAAAAACACGCTCCAAAATCAACACAAACCACATCCACACGCGTGCTGTCACTCAAACCATCTTTTATTACGACGTTAGCGACTTTCTCGCAACAACAGAAAACTAGTACATGACCAAAATCATAAAAGGCAACGTGACAACCCAGGGGACTGAGGAATTCTTGACGTGCTCATTACAGAGGGCGCTAAGCCAAAAGGTACAATGGAAGAGTGACAAAAATAATGCCACCAGGACTAATTGTTCTGAGACCAGGGGACTTAGTCACTGGACCGGCAAATTGTATTAAGGCAATAACAGCGAAGCCACTATGCTGGGAAATAAGCTATGGGAAGGTTAAATCTATTTTATTCTTCGGGGACCGTGTTTTTTGTTGTTATTTATTAATGCCGTGTAACCGACCAAGTTTGTTTAAATTACTGATCGTGGAAAAGTTCAGCTGCAAAAATATTTGAGAATAAAACCTGTGTCAAAGCAAGTCGTAAGTTAAATACTGTCATGATACATACCTAATACTGGAGGAGAAGAAAAATGTAATAACAGCCCACTATAAACTTGACAAATAGGTTACGGAAAAATATTTTTCTGACTCATTAGAATTCTCCTTTGCATACAAAAATGTGCATTATGAATGCATTTCTTTATTTCGAAGCACTGAAATGAATAATTAAGATGGTGCAATCATAGATCGTCCTATGTACTGAACGTCATTTCGGTACAAGTTTGTGATCATCATCATCATCATTTCAGCCATAGGACGTTCACTGCTGAACATAGGCCTCCCCAAATGAGTTCCACAATGGCCGGTTGTGATAAATGCTATTAAATATTGTCACTCATCTATCTATATCTTTGATGTGCGTTGCCCTACTTTAGTAATTGATCTTATTACTTTTAAACTACAAAAGAACAGCTCAACGTTTCACCAGATCTAGAAGGCGCAAAATGATGAAACTTCTGTTAAAGTGGAGAGGTCGGTAGCTCTCCGAGTCCTTAGTCGATCGCCTTACATTCAAAGCTTTAGTTTTATTGTTTTAGTTTGGAGCCATGCCAAGTGGTTTTGCTTTTCCCAGAGAGTTCAATACTGAAAAAGGCGATTTTTGAATAATTATTTTTTAATAGGAGAGAAATCGTGATGTTGTTGCAAAAGCCAATGCGCTTACATTTTTTGGGGACTCTTAACAGTTTCATGTTCTTAAGGGTAAAGAAAAAAATTACAAAGGTTATCATCATAATAAAAAATGTAAGTACTAGGAGGTATAGTAATTGTGTTGTCACTATGAATGAGCGATGTAGTTTATAATTATTTCAGAATAAGATTTTTCGTCCGTACATTTACCTAACAATTTATTGAATCGGAAATATTTGAAGTATTCATATTATTGAAAACACGTTTACGAGTGGATGTTAATATTTAATCTTTAACATTAAATATTTACCTGTTAACATCATACATTAGCATTCACCTCGCCATTAACCTTATTAATCGTATTAAGGTCTGTTAGACCCACCAACTATATTTTTAGCCAAAGAATCTGCTAGCTAGTAAAATAACTATGAACATGAAATTTTGTGGCTAACTTCATACCAATTTCGCTTTTGAAAGTTAAAAAAAAATTCCATGATAAAGGTAATCTTTGTTATGTTTGATCAGAAACTCTCACGTAGATCTGTCATGAGCCTAGAATATTATGATCGTGTAGGTAGTAGAGACGTTTTATTGAATGAAACAAAAACATCATAATCGGTCTGAAAGACCAACATACGGGTATTATGTAGGTTAATTGATGTGAAATACTGATTTGATTTTATCTTAACATGCACGATTTATTTGATGATGGTCCATAATTAATTTAGTCGTGCGTTTTATACAATGTTACAACTTTATCGATAATAACAATATAATATTATCCCAAAATATCGAGTAATAATTACGTGTTAATGAATTGTGTGATACAAAGCGAATTATTACATAGAGCTCGTATATTTTAATTATCCTCGGATACAAGTATATTCCGGTATATGATTATCATCATACAAAGCAATAAATTATGTAGTACACTTTAATGATAACTGGTGTTTATTATAATGGAGTTTGACGGAATTTTGACGGTTAAAGTTAAAGTAAGATGGTTCAACCCAGCCTTAAACTATTGGACAAGCTGCAACATTTTTATTGATTTAATATGATCTGGAACTTGCATTTATACTGCAAAATTTTGGTTTATAATAGTTTTGTGAATTTTCTATAATTAATACTGTCAAGATTTGATTAGTTACAGACAACGGCACGTCAAGGTAAACACTGCGGGGTCTTTATGCAGTCGTAATAGATGCGAATTTGCAACAAAAATGGGTAGTCTGATGTGCTGTCGTCAGTACATTAATAGGATATATTTTGTTCAAAAACTTCAAGCTACACAAATTTTAATCTGTGTGTCGAAGAATTCATTCGCTAACGAATGGGTCCGAATATGGGGGAATTTTGTAAATTTTATCACCCTACCCTGTGATTAGGCAGGGATAGGAGCATAATAATTAAACCCGCCAGTCCCTGGCCAGCGAATTTAATTACTTATTTCACCCGCTCAGGGGACGGAATAAGACGTACCGAATCTCTATTCAATTATTTTATACCACAGTAAATGTTTTTTTTCCTTAATTAATTCATATTGACTGGTAAATTTTGGGTTTAGTTTGGTAACCATGTTATCATCAACAATATCATCATCAGTTTATTTAGTCTCAACTTGCACGACTTTACAATTTACCAAAGGCAAATGGCGGATCATGTACTTGGCATATCTTGTTCTAAACTTGGTTTCTTGCGCTGCTTCTTCTCAGCATCAGCCCGCTGTCCCGAAGTGGTAGTAGGGAAAGCTGTATTCGGGACGTGTATAAGTGCCCTGGAAAGGGCCTATGTACTGAATAAACCATTTGAATTTGAACTGCCCCATTTATTGATCTGAAGGTAGTTAATTGACATTGGTAGGTTTAAAGTTTACTGGGACGTGTAAAAATACCTTTTTATTTTTTTAATTCAATTACGACGTCAATATTTTGGCCCAATTATAACACACACGATAGAAGAAGAAGCAATAACCGATACTTTCTCTTTAGTTTTATGACAAGAACCTTAACTACTTCGTAATTCAACCCACAAAGACGATTAAGTTACATTAGACCAACTAAATCTATTATATCTGGAGTTCCTAGTAAAGTTACAATTCTAGGAATAGTTCATACATTTGTATTGATTCCACGTGCAGTATTGGACCGTGCAAAAGAAAACTTCACGCTGCATGATGCATAGCTGTGTTACTAGGTTTGAGTTGGAAAAAGGCGTTGAGTTGTAGCAACGTGGGTTATATTAAGTCTAGGCGCAGACCACCGATTTTTTGTCGACCGGTAGTTTAGTCGCGTCGGGCAGTTAATCAGTATGGGCATGGATGGAAGTAAGTATGCACATTACACCGATATGGTATCGGCCGATTCTTCATACAAATAAAAATCGGTGGTCTGCGCCTAGGCTTACTGCTAAAGATGGAGACAGATCGTCTCTGTGATGACGTTGATTTTTTGGTTTTTGATAGAGGAATTATTGCAGTTTATAATTTTGAAATTGCTAATCCGTGGGGCTATGTCAGCGACTTTAGAGCGATCACCTCAGTCCATTACCTATTTCCATTACCACAGCTGCACGTATCACTATTGGTACAAAAACTCACACAGCTAAGACTTACGACACAAAAATAATCCGTAATGTATAGCTGTTACGGACCGTGTCTGTCTGTACGAGTAAAAAGGCGGTGAGTTGTTACCGCGCCGCCGGAACAAACTGCGCTAGGGAAGGAATCATGTCACGGAACAAAAAGACAGTTGACGGTCGACACTCGGTTGTTGTTCATTTGTTTTCCACTTGAATGACGGTTTTTACTGGATTTCAATGTGATAAAGTTATGCGTGTAACCAAAAAAGACAAATGACGGTCGACATTTTTGATTGTCAATTGTTTGTTGTCAAAGGTGTGCTGGATTTCAATAAGTAATTTGATGGTAACTAAGGTAATTCTGTTTGTATTGACAGTTTTAACTATTTTATTTAGAATGTAGAGATGTGTCCAGGGGTCTGACAGAGACGGCTTGTGTACAAACTTTAAATTATAGGCTCAATTTAAATTATAATTTATCATTTAGAATACCTCAACTAAAGTGGGAATAATAATGCCCCCTTCGTAGAATCGAACCTAGGATCGAATGCTCTCATTAGATGTAAGTTTAAGAGGCTTATTATCTTAATTACTCCTAATAGATTAATACCAGACCAATTAAATTGGTCACTAATTTGTATTATGAGACGCAGTTCGCTGTGTTTAGTAGCCAATAATTAATTATTCTCTAGTGTGTAGGAATATCACAGCTCTGACAGAAGTGTCCTTAATGATCCATTAATGGTAATTAGGTCATATTTGATTGTTAGTACCTACTCCATTTCAGTCGGTGCTGGTAAACAAAAGGTCGTGGATTCGAGTCCTGGAGTGAAGCAGTCTATTTTTTCGTTCGTTCGTTTCAGCCAAATGTTGTCTACTGCTGGACAAAGGCCTCCCCCAAGGAATTCCATGACGATAAGTGATAAACTCATTTTGAAATATGACGTTTCAATGTCATAAATAAAATGAATAATAAAATAGCAATAGTTCCAGTACCAGTAAAATATTCTTGTGAAAAGCAACATTAATACACGAAACTACAAAACGTTGCTGAAACCAAAAAATCTACTTAAAACAATACTTCATTTACAACATGAAAACATTGCTTTTTGAGGGAATTTCTCTAAAAAACAGTGTATTATTCCGATCTTCAAACCATGTGCGGACAAAAATTACTATGTCACAGCTAAAACCCAAGTAACTTTTATATCGTTGGTAACGAGGATCTAAATCGTTAAATGTACCCAAACCTGGAGTATTTTTAACTTATAATTGTAATATGCGATTTTCTAACAGAATGTAGTTTTCGTTAAGAAACTAGAGTTCATCATCATCCACTCAAACTGGCGTCATCATCTGGCCAGCGTGGGGGGCTGTAGTCATCATATTTTCAGCCATAGGACGAACTGCCACTGCTGAACAGAATGTAGTTTTCGTTAAGAAACTAGAGTTCATCATCATCTACTCAAACTGGCGTCATCATCTGGCCAGCGTGGGGGGCTGTAGTCATCATATTTTCAGCCATAGGACGAACTGCCACTGCTGAACATAGGAAAAAAAAAAAAAAAAAGGCCTCCCCCAATGATTTCCATAATGATTGGTTGGTAGCGTCCAGGGCCTTCCTGCTACCTTTATGAGGTTGTCGGGTAGGGCACATAGCACGCAGAACTGACGGCCGATGGGGCAGCAAGGTTCTGGAATAGATACCACGTACTGGAAAGCGCAGCATAGGATGTCCACCCACAAGGTAGACCAACGACCTCATAAAAGTAGCAATAGGCTAGATGACAAAATTTCAATTATTTGTCCGTCAGACAGATAATTAGAAAATATTAGACTCATATTTTTTTTTTCATAAATAAATAATAACAGTGCTACCTCGAGTTGAAATAGCGAGTAGAATTTTTATTCAAAAGTGACGTCACGCGACATTTCAACTCAATATAATACTGTAATTATTGGATTATGGAAAAAAAAATATGAGTCTAATATTTTATAATTATTATCTGTCTGACAGATTAAATAGAATTTCGATTTAATTACCCAGTCATCATCCCTATTGTGAATTTGCCTCTGGTAAATCAGAAAGGGCTGTGCTCCTGCAATGGAGGCTAAAAACTTGGTAATCATGATGATGGCAATGAAAAATAGCAATCTAACTGACACATTCAGCAATTCCACATCTTCGGGCACCGGCTAATTGTCCATTTGCGACTACCCGCGCGTGTTCCGCGAAAAACAGCGGCACGGTCGCAGTTTTTAATTCAATTCTTCGGAACAAAGCTGCCGTTGCATTTTTCGTTGCAGTGTTTTGTTGAAAAGAGCAAACGTCTATAAAAACCGAACAAAAAGCATCTTAACCTTTAACCGACGAGGTGCGGTCTCACAGACCGCTCCGGTTTTTTAAATTTCTGGATTGCAATGTTCTACTTACTCCCGTGTCCCGAGCGTCTCAGTACCTTCGAGTTTAGTTGCCCAAACGCCATTACAGGTAGTGGTTACATCGACGAGGGCAGTTTTAATAAGATAATTCGATTTAAAGTTCAACAGCGGTCTGTGGGACCGCACGTCGCAGACTACGTGACATTTTTGTACCATACTGAAACTGGCGTTTTTGTTTTAGACGACTAATTTTTCGTAAAAATGATGGATCCTGGGCCACCACAACCTAGGAAAAGATATTTCCTAATGATATATTGATATTTGAACATAATATTATGTAAAAGATGGTAGTCTGTAAAAAAATACCGCGAAACGGGTGGTAAAGCAAACAGTGACATGTATTCTAAGCTCTGACATGCCAAATAAGCCTGATGTCATTGCACCAGCTGCAAAAAAGACGTACATTTTAGTCCATCTAAATTGAAAACAAAATTATCTTACAGGTGTTACCTATGCATTCCGAAAATGCTTGGCATGCAGTAAAAAAAATGACCTGATTTTGCCTGATGTTGACCCTACGTCAATTTTTTTTGTGCATGTAATCTACGTGTCATTTATTTTTATTTTATTCATTATGTTCACTATATTTAGGAAGGAGTATAGTTTTTCTTGCTTTGATTAAAATTTACAAGTTATATAGGTATTATTGAGCTCTAGTGTAATTTCAATGAAATTAGGGGTCAAAAAAGTTTTAGCCATATTTAAATAAAAAATATACATTGATTCCTCGCAAATTATACGTATGTTTATTTGTAATACTATAATGTTCTCAAAAAATATAAAACCAATATATTTTTATACAAAAAAATAATTACTTTTTGAGTAAACAGTATAGCGGTCCCACAGACCGCACGTCGCAGACGGCGTGACAAAAAAATCACGTCGTCGGTTAAAGGTTAATATTCTATCCTTGCGGCGATTACGGAAACAAAAAATATTTTGGAATTCTTTGGAACCTCGGGACTTTGAAATATGAAATATTGAAACGGTTTCGTTTAAATTACGAAATATTCTCTCTAAGAGAAACACTGCCATATTTTGGACCTTATGTAACATGAATATTTTTTATTTTTTGTCATTTTAGCGCACTGACTTGCTCTATTATTGGAAAAAAGAAAAACTAAAGTTTCGACATTGGTACCAGATTTTAGGAACTACTACAGATGAGAAATAAGGCTTTATCAGACTGAACACTTAAGGTAAAATGTATCCAGAAGAATAAGTGTCGTGCGCATGAAACGTACATTGAATGTACACACATACAAACTTTCTTCACGTTCTGAATTCACATTTTCATAAAATGCTCTATTTAACTAACGACCAAGGCCAATGAGTAATTTTTAAAACCATGATGTAAATAAGGATCAAATTCCTCCGAAACAAGGCAATTCTTGCCGAAATTTAGAACGAAATCGTAGCCATCACGCCCAGGTTTTTCAGCACTTACAAATCTGTTTACCAACGCCGGCCGCAGAGCCGCCACAACCAAACGCTGCAATTTTTTACGACCAATGTAATGTAACACATTCCCTTGATAAATTATTTGACGGGAACGCCCCCTCATTCAATTTTCCCAAATAAATAGCTTGCCAAGAACATTTCGGGAATTATTTACCTTGGTGTTTCTTTGGTTGGTAACACCTAAATGTATTCATGACTTATAAAAGCTAGAGAAATATCATTCGTGTTGTGTTATAACTTTTTTATTCGTGTCAGGCTTTAATTACACACACACAACGTAAATGGAAAGCTATCGGAGCATGATTCTTATATTGTAATTAATTACTGTAAAAACCACTAATAATATTATTAATCCTAGAGTAGTTTTTGCTAACCAGTTTTTCCTGTCCATAGCCAACCGTTGCTGCTCTAGTTTGCTCTTTTTTGGGCTCTATTTGGTTGGATATATCGATTTATTTTATTTTTCTTTATTCAGAAAACCACAGCTCTTTATAATAATAATACAAACAGGTATTTTTCAGATGATCGCAATTTTGCTAGTACGAGTAATATTAATAAGATTATTCTATCAAGGTTAATGACTAACGCCCGTATTCACAAACAATACTTGCTTATGCAACAAAGCAAATTCACAGCGTTGAATAGAGCTCAGTGATTGGTTCATGTGTAACCATGTGAGACCTCATAGTAATGTTTGTTAATACGGGCTCAACTCCTCTAAAAAATAGTTAAGAATTCTAAGAAAATCGAGCCCAAAAATAACACCTAATGACACCACCTTTTTAGTGCTATCTCTGCATTTCAAACTTCAGCTGTCCAGTGGAAGCAATCTTAAATTGGCCGCATTCTAAACCGGAACAATTCCAATTACAGTGGAACACAAACCTAGCGCCAAATTGTGTGAGGAATGTTGAAAGTTTGCTCCATCTTTAATTAATATCGGTGCCAGAGATACGCCATCGGAATGCTTAACGTGTACTCAAGCAGATTGAGGAGTGTGAGCTGAATGCTCCAAGTTTTGATTTCGGTGGTGATTTTTTCTTGCCCTTTTTTGTAACATTTGGAAGAGAGGAAAAATATTTGTTACTAGCTTTCCGCCCGCGGCTTCGCCCGCGTGGAATTTTGTCTGTCACAGAAAAACTTTATCGCGGCGTCCCTGTTTCAAAAACCGAGATAAAAACTATCCTATGTCCTTTCCCGGGATATGTCTATGCCAAATTTCATCAAAATCGGTTCAGTGATTTAGGCAGGAAAGCGAGACAGACAGACAGAGTTACTTTCGCATGATTATTATTATAGATATAGATAGTGTGATAAGTATCACAACCCATCGAAAGTACGAAAAGCATTTTTTATTGTGATGGTGAAGTGCATTCAAGCTACTCACATGAAACTATAGGATTGAAGGCTGAGTTGCACCAACTTACTTTAACCGAAACTTCAAAAAAATCGATGCTTTTTGTAAGGAGTTTGACAGATTTCTGACGTTTGTTAAAGTCAAAGTAAGATGGTTCAATTTAGTCTAAAACATTAAAATCAAAAATAGATTACAATAGGACAAATTAAAAGAAGAAAAAATATAATAATTTAGACCACCACTTCTTAAAAATTAGTATTTGGGATGTGTATTAGTGCCCTGAAAAGAGCCCACATAATTATGGTAGGCACAGACTTTGAATTTAACCTTTAACTACCGACCTATACGTCTCTCAGACGTAATAAATTTTCATTTTGAAATATTTCTAAAATCACGCCACCTTCGGCGTCGTCTCTCCCGCTACCTTCCTAACTCCGCGTCGCAAGCCCCCAGTCGACTTCGCGTCCGCGGTAAGTTCATATGTCCCCGTATCGAAGCGATCGACGTCTCACAGACGTAAGTACGGTGTTTATGTAACAAAATTTCGTAAGCTAAAACAAGGGCGAGATCAGTCATGGCCGATTTTTATCCTCGCTAGTACGTGAATTAGTCCTCCCAGAAATGAAACTACGCATTTACAATGATAGAATCCTATCGAGCGAGTTTTAGGACCCGCCGATATGCCCGAGGCTCTACCACCAAAAAAATATCCAAATCCAGATCCAGGTGTTAGAAAGACGTGTGCAATCTGTCCCGTACGGTTAAAAAGGCAAACGAGTACTGTTACTGCAAATTTAAGATACAAATGTACCTTACTTGCTGCGTAAAAATATGCAGTGACTGCAAACGTACACGTACGTAGTGAATGTAGGCAAATATTCAAGGGCTGTCATTTTTTTTATATTGTAACTAAGAAGTAAGATTTATGTTTTATTTTGATAATTGTTTACAAAAGATAACATATTTTAAATTCATTCGTTGTTTAATATTTAATTTTAGTGAAATACAAAACTAAAGTAAGACCTTAAAATTAAGTGCCAAATAATCGTGACCTCTCGAATAAATGTTGATTTTACCTGAAAAATAACGTGTATATTTTTGAAATCCTGTAGTTTACTTACCTTAAATAACAATCTTTTTAATGCATAAAATAGAAAAATGTAGCATGCAAATACACTTGTAATTTTATTACTTAAATTTTTACGTCTCTCAGACGTCACATCGGCGTAAGTGCTGCGTTTAGACCAGGTCGGCAGCTAAAGGTTAAATGAATTTAAGTCTTATTTATAAAATAATGTAAGGGAGAGTCCAGTAATTTGGACCAGTTTTTTTCAATCCCATTTTACACATAGTTTTCTTTTGTTTTTGCTAATGTCAATGGTATATACTAAAAGAGAAATTATTCAACTTACTATTTCATAGGTATTAATCAACATGATTGTTGTATATTTAGCACAAATCAACAAAATACGAGTTCAGAGCTTCGGTCCAATTTAGCCAACCGGTTCGATAATTTGTACCACAGGGTTGCTAAATTGGATTTTAATAAATTTCAAGCCTATAAAAAAACTATGGCAAAATATTATACGATACATTCTTAACAAATTAGGTAATGAAAAGAAACAGTAGTTAATAATATAGACAATCGATATTGTTTTACACGTTATCACAATTTTGAGTACCTACAAGTTTTGCAATTCCAATTATCGTAACGCACACCTGTACCTAATCTACTTTGCCAGTCTTTTGCTTTCATTTATTGTTAGTCAAACATAAACTATGCTATTATAACTTCAAAATATGATATACTAAAAAAATTTCAAATTCCTTTGGTAAAATTCCATACAACTTGATGTGGTACAATTTAACCGACTAGGAGATAGTGCTTTTAAAAAATCGGTAAAAAAACATAGCTTATAAATACCGAAAAATGTTTCAAATAATTGTAATCCACACTAATTTACGCTTCTAATTAATAAATTAGAAACACTGTGTGATTAAATTTAACAAAATTACAAACTAAATATGCATTCTCAAAAGTTACTTGAAAACAATGAAAAAAATCTTATCAAAATAAAACACACGTGTTAATTGTCACGGCAAAAACCATATGGCTAATATTAAATGAATTTAGTTGTGTATCGCTCAGTGTTGCAGTTACAGACATTCAATAAATACTTTACGAAATATGAGGGTGGTACAATTTACCCGGCGGTACAATATACCGAACTCTCCCCTATATTGCTTTATCTTCCCAATTTGCGAATCAACTGTCCTATGAAAATTTCGCCTAGTAAAGACTGTTTATATCCACTTATAGCTCTTGACACCCAATGACGTTCTAATGGCGTGGCTAACTCTGCGATCGGAGTCGTTTCCAATATGCACTCATGCATACAGCCGTTGCAATTAACGGCTCGCATCTAATGGTGCCATGCGCTGACATCTAGCGAGTGCTGTCGATAAAGATACACGCTTTTGTAATAACGGATGCAAATATTTAGTGGCCAGCAATTCAAAACTTTGCTTTCGTGATATGGGAAGGATTTAGATTGATAAAATATTTTTTTTTAACTTGAATTTTGTTTCAGAAATCAGTATTTGATGCAGGTATAATAGTACCTAAATTAATACTATTATGTACTTAACATTAATGATCATGAAAGACCATGATTCATTCAAGCAAAGCTGCGGGCTCGCTAATTTCAGAATGATCAAAATATTGGAATTAATATTCATAAATCAAAAAACATTCAAAAATATTTAAAATTAATAAATGTAACTTACGGACACTTGATATTGCAGCCAAAAATAAATATGAGGCCAACATCGTAAATATTAACATTAACTTTCAATCAACACAAGCTTTAAATTTATTTCATTAAAATACTTCGCCGTGCTCTTCGCAATATGCCTTGAAATTTTAAGTGAAATTTGTTATTCAGAACTTTTGATATACACTTTGTATTCGGCGAGTAAACATTTTTAATAATAAGTTGCGAATTTTCCGTAATTTTTTATTGGCACGAGAGGCGATGATAAACAATTAAAATTCCAACGAGATGACTGTCGTGCCTCGAATTTTCAATTTGAGTAATTGAGTTATGTGCAGTAGAACCCGTAGACACTATTTTATTTGCAGCATTTTATACGATGAATGATCAACTATCAAGAATCGCTCAAGCTCACATAAATATCATTGGATAAATATCCTTGGACATTTTACACTGCGCTTCTAGTTCCAAACTAAGCAAAGCTTGTACTATGGGTACTAGACAACAGATATAAACATACTTATATACTTTTTTTTGTAAATACATACATATTATAAATAGAAAACACCCAGTCCAATACAAACAAATATGTTCATGCACACAAATGTTTGTACTGTGCGGGAATCGAACCCGCAACCTCCGGAATAGTAATCCGTTCCGAACCACTACACCAAACGGCCGACACACGTTAAAAGCACGAGTGTTACAATATCAATAATTATGAAATCATAGCTGTGTTGGTTCAATTATGTTAAGACTGGGGGCGCACACACTAAACTTATGAACCCGGAAAGGGATGGTAACCGTATCAACTCGAGGCGGTCAGTATTTTATGTATGAAACTCCATACTGCAACGCACACTTATCCGCACCGTAACGTAAACGCCTCGCCTTGCAGTTGACAGCGCGCGAAAGGCGATGAAAGCTCGCAAAAGGCGATACCGTGTTGATCCCTTTCCGAGTTGATAAGTCTGCTTATGACCATAAGGGCCCATGAAGAACAAAAACGACTGCATTTTTAAAAAAATCCTTCAGTAAGTTCATTCACTGAGTGAATATGCGTAATCAAAAATCAAAATCAAAAATATTTATTCAGTTTAGACCACAAGTGGCACTTATAACCACAAGTGGCACGTAAACCATTATAATGTGGTCTACTGTATTATCAAAAAAATGCGGTGAAAATGTACTTTCTACGGTAAATTCTTACTGAGCCCACTGACTCCTAGTACAGTACGAGTCGGGCATTATTTTGACGCGGGCCGTCTTCGGATTTTACTTTTATCATGGTTATTTTGGGTTATTTACAGCTCAATGGAAGATGTAAATAGCATGATTATATTTATCGGTCGAACTTTTATGGGAGATTGATGAGGGTTTATTATCCTCCGAATAAATTAGACGGTAACAGCTGTTAAAGAATTATGATATTCTAAAGCTTGTTAAGGTGAGATTAATTTAATGATAGTATTTTTCTGAGTCTTCCAGTGACTTGGCCCACTTTAAGGTTGGTCCACGGGCCAAGTCGCTGGTTTGATTTCTTAAATAGTTTTTTTTTTCCAGTGACTGGGCCCACCTTAAATGTTTTATTAATAAATTAAACACCAAATCAACAAAAAATCTACTCTAGAATCTTAGATGCGGGCCCAGTCACTGTAATAAAAACTATTTAGAAATTCAAACCAGTGAATTGGCCCGTGGGCCAAGCTAAAAGTGGGCCAAGTCACTGGAAGACTATTTTTTATGTGAAAACTGTAGGCGTCAGTGTTACTAGGTTCGTCACCAAGGTCATATTACAAGGCTAGACATACTAGAGCACTAGCCTAAAGGATGCGATTCAATAAAGTAATAAAAAATTCAACATCGCCTTTGGAATTTTCACACCTGGTGCTTGAAAATGTGAGCTAAAATATTTTACCCTACTAACTAAACTATTTACAGCGGTATTTTAAAGTGTCTACGGGACCGATTCTGTGAATTTCCATTACTTAAATTGAAGTTATTTTGTCTCCAAAGTAAGCTTAGTTAAATATTTTGATTTAAATAAATCTTCATTTTCTTCCCAGCGCCTATTATTGTAGAAAATTATGTCGCTGGTAAAAAAAATCATGTAGTTTTCCAAATCATAACTATGATAAAATGCTGTTTTCATAAAAAAATGTCCCGTCTTTGGAATAATTTGTGTAAAAATTAATACGATTGTTTATTTTTCCGCTACTTACAATGTTCAAAACCACAAATTTTCATAACTAAATGATAATCCTACACTCCAGAATCGGCCCCTAAAAGTTTAAAATCTCGGAAGATGCTAACGAATTTCGTAAAGTAGACACTCTGTTTTTCCTTATACAAAGCGACGTTTAGCTCTCCGAAAAGATAGCGAAGTTACTTTGGAAGGTTTAAGATGAATTTATGGCAGCAGACAAAGTATGGGATGCGGGCATAATGTTCAAATTGAGATTAGAACGCAGTAACTTTAGGCTGTGGCTTTAGGTTACAGATTCGAAATCTTTTGGAGACAAATGTGTGATGAACAGAAGGAAAATAAAATAATTAATAACACAATGTCGTAGTAAAAACTCTTCTTTATTAGAGATGTAAAGACTACATCCCACCAAAAACATTCTGTAAAAAACTAGCCAAGTCTCGATGGAGCTGCTTGTTTATCTCTAAAAAGTAATGAAATCTAGACAAAGTCGTGCCAAGTCTATGGTTCCTTACTGCGATTTCTTTATTATTATAGTTAATGTTGTGTGACTTGGCCGTTGAAGGGTGACAAAACCAGGTGCTCCATGACACCATTGCACCAATCTGTCGCCAGAACCGCTACCCATTGACGATGGAAAATTGCCACTTGGAAAACGTTGATTCAACAATAACCAGTCAATTGTAGGTTTAATAAAGCAGCGTATTTCAATAATACTTATGTATGATTATCTTAATAAAGATTGTTCAACGGCCAAGTCACACAACATTAACTATAATAATAAAGAAATCGCAGTAAGGAACCATAGACTTGGCACGACTTTGTCTAGATTTCATTACTTTTTAGAGATAAACAAGCAGCTCCATCGAGACTTGGCTAGTTTTTTACAGAATGTTTTTGGTGGGATAATGTTTGCTGACGATATATCTATAATAATTGACTCTAATCTTAGTAACCTTGACAACTATGAATCTGACATCAATAATACAATTAAACATATAATAGAATATCTTGACATGAATAATCTTAAAGTTAATTTATGTAAAACCAAATATGTGCAATTTAATGTAAAAGGACGCAAGGAAATTGACCTTAAGCTAAGACATGATGATCTTAGTATTACAAAATCAAATATCATGACATTCCTAGGTATAGAATTAAACGAAAGCTTAAACTTTAAAAATCATATTGACAAAGTCTGTAACAAGGTAAATAGATTTGCTTACGTCCTTCGCCGCTTGACATATAAGACAACACTGAGCATTACGCTATCAGCTTACTACGCCTATGTGGTATCTACCATTAACTACGGACTCTTAATTTGGGGAAACGGTACAGATGTCCAGAGAGTATTCATTGCACAGAAAAAATGTATTAGAGCTATCTGTCGCAGAGGACCCTCTGACTCTTGTAGGCCTCTATTCATTAAACTGCGAATTCTTACCGTCCCTAGCATGTACATTCTAGAGAGCTTCAAGTTTGTTATAAAGCATCCTCACCTATTTTTAAGGGCAAGGGATATATACCCAAGAAATACTAGATTTCCAAGCAGACTTGTAATAAATTTTTCTCCAAAAACCTCGCTATACAAAAAAAGCTGCTACAGTATGTGCATAAAAATTTATAATAAAATCCCAGAGATATTTAAGACAGGGTCAACTAATGCAATGATACGAAATCTCAAAAATTGGCTGATAGACTGCTGTATCTACAACATTAACGACTTTTTTAATGACCATTTTGCATGCTAAAAATGTTAGCAGAATAGTAAGCACTGTGTAAATTATATTATAAGACCTCATATGTAAAATACCTATTCTATGCAATAAATCTTTGAATTTGAATTTGAATTTAAAGAATCGCTACAAAATATTATATGAGGCTTCGTGTAAAATTTAAACTAGCGATTGCCCGCTCGGGTCACAAAATTGCTATCGCACATTCCGAGGTAACTATGCAATTTCCCGAGAAAAAAGTAGCCCTTTCTACAATTATTGTTGATATTATGAGTGTAAATCTCATGATATTAGTTTAGCTAGTTAGGGCGAGAAATACAAAATCATACAGTTGCTTTCGAATTTTACTTATTTAATAGGTATTTAATTTATTCGGAACTTATTTAAACAATATGTTATTGAATTAATTAGTAAAGAGTTAAGGAATATTTGTGGCTTAAAAACAATTATTGTAAGATCTGGCTATAACTTTCTTAAATCCTTGAATGTAAATAAAACTTATTTACTTTACTAGTTTCTATTTATTTTTAATGCATATTTTGTTTTCCGTTTTAAAGAAACACTTATTTTTAAAACGGAACATCTCACATCCAGGTAATTGGTTATCGTAAATATTATAATATTGCGTATTTCAATAATACTTATGTATGATTATCTTAATAAAGATTGTTCAACGGCCAAGTCACACAACATTAACTATAATAATAAAGAAATCGCAGTAAGGAACCATAGACTTGGCACGACTTTGTCTAGATTTCATTACTTTTTAGAGATAAACAAGCAGCTCCATCGAGACTTGGCTAGTTTTTTACAGAATGTTTTTGGTGGGATTTCACTTCTTTTTGTAGAAAGTGGCAAAATTATTTAACGTCGTCGTTTAATCGACATTTTTTTACGATATTAAACACAAATAAACTCAACGACCTTTAAAATGGACAACGAATCAGAATTGTTTTAATAACATAACCTTAGCGAACCTTACAATATAATAAACGAAATCAACGAAATGCAAATTACACAACATTCAACTTAATCGACGGGGGGCTCTAGAAAGGAAAAAAATCTGGACACCGCTTGCTAGTGCTAGCGCCATCTAGCGGTGAGCGATACAGGCGAACACCACGGTGCCGGAGTAGTATTGATTATAAATGTGGTGTTACTCCAGATCTTCGATTTTCCTAGTTTTTATAGTTTTCCCTTTATGTGGCCATTAAACCCTAACTCTGTACCAAATTTCAGCTCTCTGAGTTTATGGGAAGTACTAGTTCTATTTTGATGATCATCAGTGAGTGAGTGTCGTAAATACGAAACTTTGCTTTCGCTTAACTTCGGAACTAAATGACCTACAGGCTTGAAATTTTGGATTTGAAGTATGTGATTATAGCTTACTAGATGACGAAAATTTCTGCGTTGTGGTCTTATCCAGAGGTTCTCAAATAGGGGCCTGAAAATGCGGCGAAATGGTTCCAGTAAAGGATGGTACGGCAGTGTTTGCTTCGCGCTCGACTTAGATACTTAAAATAAAAGCAAACATCAAAGGTAGGTAAGTTATTTTTATGCAAGACAAGGCAGGTATTTGGCCGCAATCGCACCTGGTGTTAAGTGAGATTCAGTCTAGGATGGTACATATTTTGTCTGCCTTGTAGGTGCCTATTCACTCTCGCCATGACGTATTGTTACTGTCAAAAATCTAAACGTTAAAATATCGGTATCGTCATTAATAAAATTGTATTTAAAATGACACAATACAATGTGCAAGTTAAGTATCCAGTGTTTTATTTATGAAAATACGAGTAGCTACCGGGCTTTAATAGTATACAGTCGACTTCATTGTATAAAGGGGGTGAAATCGATATCATCATCGGTGCTGAACTATTCTACCAACTACTATGCATTGGCCAACACTGTCTCGGAGACGGTTTACCAATTTTACAAAGAACTCGATTAGGTTGGGTGGTTTCAGGCTGCGTTTCTGTAGTTAACAAACCCTTACAAGTAAGATGCAATTTTACTCTTAATTCAAATAATTAATCAATTCCATTTATAGGTAGTGGACAAATGTTGTTGAACGCGCGTTTGATGACTCCCCCTGAAGTGTGGTTCTCCGCAACCCTCGTGACTCCGTCCTTCCCCTTGCAGCAGTTAACGATGCGTCCTAGTTTCCATTGGTTCGGGGGCAGCCGGTCG